>NW_027171184.1:0-132500 GCF_036898095.1 Palaemon carinicauda
GCACAACGATGATTATGTTTAAATTTCAAAATTTGCACTATTTATTATTGCGCCCTTCTTTATCATACTTTATTATACGAATATACTGTACATTTCCATTTATTTTTAGGCTAAAAATCTCATTTATATGTGTGTACATGTGTATGTATATATGTACATGTGTGTGTATATGTATTTTGTATGTGTATGATCATATGGTATATACTTATGTATATATGAGTACATTTAGTTTATCGATATCAATATTTACCTTTTTATAAATTTGTTTTAATTGATGATATTATCTTTATTGTATTATTGCCCGAAGGAGAGCTCTGCTCCACATGGGCTTGGACCGAATCTTTTTTTGTAAATATTTTGTATTATTATTATTTATTAAAACTGACCTATATATGTGGACTCCTCGGTTAATCTGCTGTTGTTAATCGTCAGAAATATTAGAAAATTACTGAAATATCCAGTTGTTCTTTTTAATTTATCATTACTATTATTATTATTACTTCCTAAGCTACAACCCCTAGTTGGAAAAAGCAGGATGCTATGTACACTCTATAAACGCAGCCGTTTCTAGTCCACTTGCAGGACAAGGGCCTCAGAAACAGTCCTTATTTATGGTATGGGGGTTTGGGTAGTTTTCATCACCACGAAGGCCAAGGTGAATTGGTGATGGTGGGAGACTTTAGTCTCATCGCTCACAGCACACCAAAACTAGTATGGGTGGCGCTGACTAGTACAGCTTTGCTGATCACGTTAATTCAAATAATGATGGGAGTAACATCAATAGACAGAAAAAGAGCACATGGATACGAGAGAAAACTTAAGCAGATGATATTCTAACATGTAAGAAAAAGAAATGGACATGGCAGGACATAGGAACATGACAGATAATAAATGGACATCAAGAAAAAGAATGGGTCCCTGGATATTGCAAAAGCAGCAGGGGAAGGAAGAGAAGTAGATGGAATGACGAGCTAAGCAAATGTTCGGGTATTTTTGCAAATATCTAGGGACCCATTCTGTTATATATAGATGAAGCTTCTACTGGATGTTCGAGAGACTAAAGATAATTAAGACTTTTAAGAAGAAACTTAAGACTTTCATACTTTAAGTGCTTCGAAAATGTAGATATGGTAATGAATACGCAATTAGGTATTACACTGTGTAATACATACGAAACATCTATGAGTGTATGATAAACAATAAACTGATCTTGTGGGTCATGTAGATTTAATGTGAGTTACACTTCGAAACATTTGTATCTGCTTAGGGTACTAATTCGTAAGTTTTTAATGTTGAATTAAAAAAAAAACACACACCTTTATTAATACTTAGACTTTTCCTTATCAATTTTAAGTTACTATTAGTTTCCCAATTATTTGAGCATTTTGCATACTGACAGATATTTATGGTCATTTTCCAAAATGACCGGGCAGTTTGCAAAATGACCAATTCCTCAAAATGACCGTAACACACACACACACACACACACACACACACACATATATATTATATATATTATATATATTATATATATATATATATATATATAGTATATATATACATAATATATACTTATGATAAATTTTGCACATTTTTACGTGTTTTTTCATATTCAAATAAGCCATATATATTTTTTGATATATTAATGTCTGGATTCTCTTAACGACCTCAGGGATCAGAGCCCCAGGCGAAATCACACCAAAGACAAGAGCTTGGCTCCGGCCGGGAATCGAACCCTGGTCGGCAAGCTTATATAGACAGTGACTAACCCCATTTGGCCAAATGGGTTAGTCACTGTCTATATAAGCTTGCCGACCAGGGTTCGATTCCCGGCCGGAGCCAAGCTCTTGTCTTTGTGTGATTTCGCCTGGGGCTCTGATCCCGAGGTCGTTAAGAGAATCCAGACATTAATATATCAAAAATATATATGGCTTATTTGAATATATACTTATGTATATGTATCGTACATTTTGTATATCTATATCCATATTTGCTTTATTTTTCATTTTTACTTGATGATATTATTTTAGTTGTATTATTGCCCGAAGATCTCTGCTCCACATGGGCTTGGACTGAGTCTTTTTTTTTAAATATTTTGTATGGAAATATTTGTGTCCAATAAACATAATTATTATTATTATTATTATTGTTGTTGTATATATTTGCATATATGAATATGTATATATATACATGTATATATATACATATATATATATATATATATATATATATATAATATATATATATATAATATATATATATATATAATATTATATATATATAGCTAAGCTACAACCCTAGCTGAAAAGCAAGAAGCGTATGTGTATATATATATATATATATATATATATATATATATATATATATATATATATATATATATATATATAATGAAGAGAGAGAGAGAGAGAGACGAGAGAGAGAGACGAGAGAGGAGAGAGAGAGGAGATCGAGAGAAGAGAGAGAGGAGAGGAGAGAGGAGAGAGAGAGAGAGAGAGAGGAGTAGGTCCTGACTGGTTTCGTGATTATTCATCATTGGATTGATTTATTGAGCGAGGTCTATTTACGTGTTCTATTCCAATGGGTTTTTTAATTAACCAATTTCTTTGCACATAACCAATTTCTACTGTGATTGATATACTTTCATATATATATATATATATAATATATATATATATATATATATATATATATATAATATTATATATATATACATATAAATATATATGTATATGTATATATACAATATATATATATATATATATATATATTTATATATTATATATATTAATATATCTATATATATATATATGTATATATGTGTATATATATACGTATATATATACAGATATGTATATATATATATATATATATATATATATATATATTATATATATATATATATATATATATATACATATATATATGTATATATTATATAATGTGTGTGTGTGTTTGTTTGTTTATATGCAAAAGAACCATTGGAAAAATGGAAATGTGAAATATAAGATTAAGTCCTGACTAGTTTTGTGATACTTCAATCCCCTGAAGAAGTACCACGAAACTAGTAAGGACTTTTTCTTATATTTCACATTTTCATTTTCCCTGTGGTTCGTTTGCATCTGAGCATCACGTTTCTCTGTTATTTTTGACGCATATATATATATAGTATATATATATATATATTATATATATATATATATATATAATTATATATATATATATATATAATATATATAAATATATATATATATATATATATTATATTATAATATATATATATATATAAATATATATATATATATATATATATATAATATATATATATATATATATATATATATATATATATATATATATATATAACACTGTATATATATATATATATATATATATATATATATATATATATATATATATATAATATATATATATATATATACACACTGTATATATATAGGGGCATTGTACAAATAATGTTATATTTGACTGTTAATCATTTAGGGTTTAACAAGAAAAAAATTATTTTTTCAACTCTTGACACAAGTAAAGAAAACAAATAAAGGGTTATTATTATTATTATTATTATTATTATTATTATTATTATTATGTAGTGCAATCACAAATTGAAACATCATCTTCATCCAAATCACCTTTATTTCAACGTTTCGGACTATTTGTCCATCATCAGGTTCTGTAAAGTTAAAAACATACATTGATACAAGCAATAAAAATCATTGGTAAAAGGCATGGGAAAAAATAAAATAAATTAAAATTATAAATAAATGATGTCTTAAAACACTTTTCTCAGATTGCTCCTAAGTGGGATATGTCTGGTTGAAGAATCCATGATTGGGACGAAAATGTTTCCAAATCACCACGTTTAGTTCCTTGAAATACAAATGAAAATTCTACAGTTTATTGGTAGATTTTCTTGTTTTCATCCTGTATTGGTCTTTTCCCGTCTTTTTTCTACCCTGTCCTTTAGTATTGGAGGCCAATTCGCTTCCACCAATATCACACGATTCACTTGCAGAACGTTAGTTCTGTGGTTCCTTACTATGCTTACGTATTATTATTATCATTATTATTATTATTATTATTATTTATTATTATTACTTGCTAAGCTACAACCCTAGTTGGAAAAGCAGGATGCTATAAGCCCAGGGGCTCCAGCAGGGAAAGTACCTCAGTGAGAAAAGGAAACAAGGAAAAATTAAAATATTTAAAGAAGAGCAACAATATTAAAACAAATATCACTTTATAAACTATAAAAACTTTAACAAAACAAGAGGAAGAGAAATAAGATATAAGATGAAAACAGTGTGCCTGAGTGTAGCCTCAAGCAAGAGAACTCTAACCCAAGACGGTGAAAGACCATGGTACAGAGGCTATGGCACTACCCAAGACTAGAGAACAATTATTATTATTACTTGCTAAGCTACAACCCTACTTGGAAAAGCAGGATGCTATAAGCCCAGGGGCTCCAACAGGGAAAATAGCTCAGTGAGAAAAGGAAACAAGGAAAAATTAAAAATATTTAAAGAAGAGCAACAATATTAAAATAAATATCACTTTATAAACTATAAAAACTTTAACAAAAACAAGAGGAAGAGAAATAAGATATAAGATGAAACAGTGTGCCTGAGTGTAGCCTCAAGCAAGAGAACTCTAACCCAAGACGGTGAAAGACCATGGTACAGAGGCTATGGCACTACCCAAGACTAGAGAACAATTATTATTATTACTTGCTAAGCTACAACCCTACTTGGAAAAAGCAGGATGCTAATGTATAAGCCCCAGGGGCTCCAGCAGGGAAAGTAGCTCAGTGAGGAAAGGAAACTAGGAAAAATTAAATATTTAAAAGAAGAGCAACAATATTAAAACAAATATCACTTTATAAACTATAAAATCTTTAACAAAAGAACAGGAAGAGAAATAAGATATAAGATGAAACAGTGTGCCTGAGTGTAGCCTCAAGCAAGAGAACTTTAACCCAAGACGGTGGAAGACCATGGTACAGAGGCTATGGCACTACCCAAGACTAGAAAACAATGGTTTGATTTTGGAGTGCCCTCTCTCCTAGAAGAGCTGCTTACCATTGCTAAAAAGTCTCTCTTCTACCCTAATAGATTCACTTTCTGAATTCCTGAAATATAATAAGCCCAGAATCTCTTCCTTTTATCAATATAATAAGTGATACGGAAAATTATGAAATTTATATATATTATCGACATAAAAACGAATAATAAAGAAATGGTCACTGGTAATCATTTTGTTCATCCAGATATCTTAATCATTCATTGCAAAAACATTTTATTTTCATTTTCGGTCAAAACATAGGTTCGTGAGGAAAAAAATTATATATTAAAAATGCTATGAAAAAAAGAACTCTTAGAAACATTATTCTTAAGGGTTTCATCGTCAATAGCTAATTAGCTATTGTTTAAGCTATTTAAATTTTCCTTTATTAAATAGAGACTCATTAATAGCGTCGTTAAAATAATAATTATCAGTATAATAAGTATTATGTAACAATTGATATTCCATTTCACTAATAAAAAGACATTTTGAAGATATTATTATTATTATTATTATTATTATTATTATTATTATTATTATTATTATCATTATTTGGTAAAAGAAATTTACAGAATTCGTCTGCTTCTGATTCCAACCAAACAAAAATTGGTAAAATCCCTTATAGGTTAATTGGATTCAGGTTAAATAGGTAATCAATAGCTCTGAGAGAGAGGAGAGAGAGAGAGGAGAGAGGAGAGAGAGAGAGAGGAGAGAGAGAGGAGAGAGAGAGGAGAGAGAGAGACCGGATTAATGATATAAAACTCTGGAACAGAGAGAAAGAGAGAGAGAGACTGGAATTATTATTATTATTATTATTACTTGCTAAGCTACAACCCTAGTTGGAAAAGCAGGATGCTGGGGGCTTCAACAGGGAAAATAGCTTAGTGAGGAAAGGGAATAAGGAAAATTAAATATTTTAAGAAGAGCAACAACATTGAAATAAATATCACTTTACAAACTAAAAACTTTTAACAAAACAAGAGGAAGAGAAAATAAGATATGATAGAACATTGTGCCCGAGTGCACCCTCAAGCAAGCGAACTCTAACCCAAGACAGTGGAAGACCATGGTACAGAGGCTATGGCACTACCCAAGATTAGAGAACAATGATTTGATATTGGAGTGTCCTAGAAGAGCTGGTAATCTCTGTGTTGTCAGGTGTATGAGGACAGAGGAGAATATGTAAAGAATAGGCCAGACTATTCGTTGTGTGAGTGTATAGGCAAAAGGAAAATGAACCGTGACCAGAGAGGAGGATCCAATGTAGTACTATATGGCCAGTCAAAAGACCCCATAACTCTCTACTGGTAGTATCTCAACGGGTGGATGGTGCCCTGGCCAACCTACTACCTATAAAAATGAGGAGATTAAACTCTGAGAGAGAGAGAGAGAGAGAGAGAGAGAGAGAGAGAGAGAGAGAGACGAGAGGAGAGAGAGAGAGAGAGAGAGAGAGTTTAATTTAAGTCATTTCATTCATCGAAATTAATTTGATATGCTTATTTTCAACATTTACACAATAGCTATCAGCTAAGCTCGAATATGAGTTAATAGCAATTCGATTTATTTTGATTAATTTCTCTATTTTAATGATAGAAATTTAACTTATATATACCTACAGTGTAAGAGAAACTATTCATTTCACTATTTATACATATATTATAAAAATGAAGGACCATTTTGAGTTTTGTTTCCCATGGAAAATTTCGAATGCAACTCCAAAATCCGAAAAAAAAACTCGAAATATTGTAGGTTTTGAGGATGCAAATATCTATAGAAATGATTTTTCATTCAAGTAAAGATCATTCATATGTTGCATATATAATATTTCTTCAGTGGTATCCCTTATGCATGTTGCATAATATTTTTCATAACTCTGACCATCCTTTACATTCAGATCTCCCTGGACAATTCCATCCTGTTCGTAATACTAGGCAGGCAGTTCATTCTAATAGCCAGGCCTTCTCCATCATGAGGCTCAATACTACACAGTATTCTAGAAGTTTTATTCAGCTGTGACCAAGTTTTGGAATGATCTTCCTAATCGTAGGTAGTAGGTTGACCAAGGCACCAGCTGCCCGTTGAAATACTACGGCTAGAGAGTTGTGGCGTCTTTTGACTGGCCAGACAGTACTACATTGGATCATTCTTTCTGGTTACGGTTCATTTCCCTTTGCCTACACATACACTGAATAGTCTGGCCTATTCTTTACATATTCTCCTCTGTCCTTTATCTATGGTAAGCAGCTATTCTAGGAGAAGGACACTCCAAAATCAAACCATTGTTCTCTAGTCTTGGGTCGTGCCATAACCCTCTGCACCATGGTCTTTCCCCTGTCTTGGGGTTAGAGTTCTCTTGCTTGAGGGTACACTCGGGCACACTATTCTATCTTATTTCTCTTCCTCTTGTTTTGTTAAAGTTTATATAGTTTATATGGGAGATATTTATTTTAATGTTACTGTTTTTTATTATCTTATTTTCCCTTATTTCCTTTCCTCACTGGGCTAATTTTTTCCTGTTGGAGCCCCTGGGCTTATAGCATCCTGCTTTTCCAACTAGGGTTGTAGCTTGGCTAGTAATAATAATAATAATAATAGTATTTTTATGAATACTATGCTAACTATAGAAGTTGCTAGGAACTTCCATATATTTGAATATTTCCTCATAGTTATTGGGAAAAACCCTCAAATATTTAGACCAAATTTAAAAGAAACTATATATAATTATATATATTTTATATTTCTATGTTTACATTGAACATAGCTTTTTGGAAAAATAATAATTGTCACTTATTATGATTATTTTAACCTTAATAGTAACACACAAACACACACACACACAACCCCACACATACAAACATACATTTTAACTCTTCTAAAAAGTATATTAACACCCCCCTCTCTCTCTCTCTCTCTCTCTCTCATCGCTCTCTCTCTCTCCTCTCTCTCTCTCTCTCTCATCTCTCTCTCTCTCTCTCTCTCTCTCTCCTCTCTCTCTCTCTCTCTCTAGAAGCTATAAAATTGGTATTTATTGTATTAAATATTAAATAATGAGAAGATTTAAGCTTAAATTCCTCCCCTGGAGAAGTATTGGAACTTCTTCCTCGCTTGTCAACAATGGCTGCTTGATTGACCCCACCTCCCACCTCCTCTTGTTAAGCTGTTTTAAAACACTTCTACAGCTGTTAATACAGTTTTATTTCTATCAGTGTAAGTGAAATAGGGTTGGCTAATTACAGGTAATTATATTTACCAAATAATTATGATATTTCGAAAATTAACATGAGTTAAACTCGAAGTACTTCAGGAATCCAATATGGCTTCCAGGTGACAGGTGTCTGAGCCGGCAAATATTAAACTGGTCGAACCGGTTATACCAATTATTTACACCGGTACTGTTGACTGTGCTATTTGACCGGCATTTTTTTGCATTTGGATATTATGCCTATGGTATGAATAGGCCCAGGTTACCGAAATGTCTGGTATGGTCCCATGTTTAGTATGGGGTCACGTGACCTATAAGTGGCTTGTATAGCTTTTTAATATTTGGGAATTTAAGTAGATAGATAATTAATATATTTATGTATTATAAGGATTCTACATATCTGGTTTAGATCATTGAAAATTAGTTGAAAATAGAAATTAGCTCAAAATTAGGTTAAGCAGACTTGGGCTAATCAGTAGAAAATGGGTTCATCCCGTTTTCTATGCTAAGGTAAAATTTATATTGTTCTTTAATTTGAATGAATTATCATTAATTTGTTTGCAGAGAGATTCACCTGTCATAAAGATGATAGTTTAAGGTGTCAGACCTAACCTGACTTAATTTTCCATGTCTTTCATAGCTGTTTTAGGGGTTAGTTTGACGTTTGTGTTTTAAAATGCAATATACAGGTATGTCCATCATTTTCTGTAAGTGTGGAATTAATTATAGGAGCTTCATGAAACGAAGAGATGGAATTATGGGTAAAGTTTTACAAGTCTACGGGGTACCATTTCGAATGGAAAATGTTTTCCTGTAGCAAAAAAAACTTTTCAATCGCAAACAAACTGAACAACCAGTTTGACGAACTCCAAGTAGCTGAACTGGGCGTTGTTGTTATGGTTGAAATGAAGGTGAAAATTGGTTAAATCACATTATTAGAGGACACATAATTTCTGTTAAAATGTTTTAAATATAATGGCTCTTGTTCTGCCGCTAGAAAACATAAACACCAAGCTCGTAGGTACTGGGCAAGCGGTAATGTTGAGCTGCGCACGCTAACATTAGCAACGTTACGCTAAATCTAATGGTTCTTATTCCGCCACCGGCTTGCTTCGCTCGCAAGAAAACAAAACATCAAGCTTTTATGTACTGGCAAGCGGTAATATTGAGCTGCGCACGCTGAAAAAATAGTAAAAGTAACATATTAAATTGAATTTAATGACTTTTATGACAGGGACGACAAATCTTGTAGGTCATCAGGGTGTTGTAACTGTGATGACTTAACTTCTATGAATGGGACGTGGTAAGTTGTTGGTTACTGGGGTCTTCTGACTGTGACGTCGGTCGTTGTGGGTCGTTTTGGGGGTCCCCCTGGCTGTTGTTGTATCGGAGACTGGCAGTAAGAAAAATGTGCATTAAAGTATGTTCTGGGTAGTAGTGGGTAAAGAAGAATCTGGAAAAATATTGCCTGAAATAATCAGTCTTCATTCCAGGTCTATGGACCCACTCCTTCACTTCTCCACAGAGCCGTTCTGTATTATCGGTATGGATGGTTGGGTCTTTGGGGTCGACGAAATGTTCCGAGTGGTTTACAGTTTTGTGCTGGTAACCTATTTCAGAAAGTGTGTTGTAGGCAGACCACTTATCGCTAATAATTACGCTACGTGGCTTTATATATTGTTGAATTAGAGGAATTAGGGTTGCAGCATTATGTTTAGTAGAGGAGAAGGGGAACTATAAGGGATTATAAAAACCACATTTTACAGTCACAAGAACATCACCTAACTGAATATTTCCTACCTAACCAACCGAACCTAAGGTTCTCCACCTAACCTAACCTAGGAGCCATATCCTTATACTGCCTTATTCTGATCTTACCTGTCCCAACGTACTGCATTCACCCTTAAGAAATTTCTTACGTTCAATACCCCCAAAGACCTATGTGGCACTTAACCCTTTTACCCCCAGACTATTTGGAACTTTCCAGCCCTTAACCCCCGGTGGTTATTTTTTTTCAAGCACATTTTGCAGTATACTTTTTAAAAATTGCTCTAACAGCCTTAATTTTCATCATAGAGAGGTCAGGTTGGTCTTATTCTCTTGGAAAATGCCTGAAGTTTCTCAAAAAATTATCAAAATTAGGAAAAAAAAAGTAAATGGCAGTTTTTTGTAAGGACGTACCAGTACGTCCATGGGGATAAAGGGATGAGCTTTGTGAAACGTACCAGTACGTCCTTTGGGGGTAAAAGGGTTAACGGTCTCCCATGGTTGTATTTTGCGTTTCCGGAATGGGATTCGTCTATTTCAACAACTATACCGTCGCCACCAGTCGCCTCTTGATTATCGAAATAGTATTCCATAACCTCCGAACAGAAACTTCGCCAATTGACGCTGGTTTTAGATGATATATCAATACCCTTCATGAGTGTATCATGATCCCAATATTTATGTAAGAAATGGTTAACAAATAAAATTATCTTCCATGGGACGAGGTGACTCTTTTCTTAAAATGTACCCTTATAGGCAGTAACTGTATATCCATATGGCCGTTTCTTCTTTGTCTTAGCTATCATAGTTTCAGTATAGCAGCAATAGACGTGAACATCTTTCCCGTTCGATAGCCACGAACGGCTCTTAGGACACTAAACGCTGGGGTATTACATTATGAGATTTAAGAAAGTTATCAACATTGGATGACGTATCAGAATTCCCCGTGAAATTCAGGAAATGCTTTTAAGTACGGAATACTGCAGCCGCTACAAGTTTCTATAACTTCCATCGTAGAATACGCAAAAAGACCTCACTTGAACTAACAAAGACCTGACTTGGTCAAAGGTTTCCACGGAAAAGGATTTGTTGGGAAGGGTATGGGAGATCACTTGAAGAGATAAAGTAAGGGGGTTGGGAAATATTAACCCCCCTGTGCAAACTGTCCATACGTATGGGTTCGTGATTGGTTAACGGAAAAGCGATGTATGGGTTCGTGATTGGTTAACGGAAAAGCGATGTATGGGTTCGTGATTGGTTAACGGAAAAGCGACGTATGGGTTCGTGATTGGTTAACGGAAAAGCGATGTATGGGTTCGTGATTGGTTAACGGAAAAGCGACGTATGGGTTCGTGATTGGTTAACGGAAAAGCGATGTATGGGTTCGTGATTGGTTAACGGAAAAGCGACGTATGGGTTCGTGATTGGTTAACGGAAAAGCGACGTATGGGTTCGTGATTGGTTAACGGAAAAGCGACGTATGGGTTCGTGATTGGTTAACGGAAAAGCGACGTATGGGTTCGTGATTGGTTAACGGAAAAGCGACGTATGGGTTCGTGATTGGTTAACGGAAAAGCGACGTATGGGTTCGTGATTGGTTAACGGAAAAGCGACGTATGGGTTCGTGATTGGTTAACGGAAAAGCGACGTATGGGTTCGTGATTGGTTAACGGAAAAGCGACGTATGGGTTCGTGATTGGTTAACGGAAAAACCTCGGAGTCTAGAGAGTAAACATGAATGAGGTAGAATGGGAAACTTGTCCAGAGTAAGTATTAATGTGAAATTTGGGCGTGACAAGGTAATAACAATATATATAAAGGAATAATAGCAAGATAAAATGGAGTGTGTAATAAATATTTAATGGGAATATAAAATGAGGTTATTTTATAAGAGAAAGAACAATAAAACTTGTAAATCTTGGGTCCTACGTAATATGTATGTGGGTATTACATAAAAAGAATGGTGTAGTTGTACTGGATGAAGTAAAATACTTGAATTAACCGGGTGAGGTAAAATACTTGAATGTGGCGGGTAAAATGGCCTGGGAAAATTGGGAGGTGTTATAAGAGAAGAAATAATCCTATTGGTGGAGGCGGAGTTTATGCGTAGAAGATTGAAAACTGCCGTGTACAAATGAATGAACGAGACCGACTACATCCGACCCATAGAATGTCAACGAATAAATGAAAAATATAGTCAGTATAGGATATACTGTACATAGTTAGCGTATATTTTCATCGGTTTATTATACATTCAAGAAGGTAATGTATAGAGAAGAAAAGGCTTGTTTTACGTTTATATACCGTTTCCCCAGGATGTTTTCTCCACCCAAAACCCCGAGTTCCCGCTAGGGGTCCCCCATTATTGGCGGATATAGATATATATATATATATATTTCTGAAACTTCATTTCCGACAGGACCGAGTGTCATTTTCAAAGAGAACATACCTTTTTCTATAGAAAAAAGTAGTTTTTCCCCTAGGTTACGGTAACCTGAAATAAACTATAATAAAACCAATTTAGGAACTGAAATCGGTTAGTGTAGGTGGTTTAGTAACAGACGATTTGTCTGCTACAATACGTGGCCGCTTGGCTAATGTGTGGAGTGTGGCGCTTATCATTTGCCAGTACAGATGGGCAAGGAGATGGTAGATAGCGAGTGAGGGGAGCCAGGTTTAAAGGTCGCTCATGAATGGCTGAGGCAGGGGATGGTGGCATTGCCCGAGAGACTGACTTACGCAGGTTTTAAAGGTCGCTCATGAACGGCCGAGGCAGGGGACGGTGGCATTGCCCGAGAGACTGACTTACACAGGTTTTAAAGGTCGCTCATGAACGGCCGAGGCAGGGGACGGTGGCATTGCCCGAGAGACGGACTTACGCAGGTTTTAAAGGTCGCTCATGAACGGCCGAGGCAGGGGACGGTGGCATTGCCCGAGAGACGGACTTACGCAGGTTTTAAAGGTCGCTCATGAACGGCCGAGGCAGGGGACGGTGGCATTGCCCGAGAGACTGACTTACACAGGTTTTAAAGGTCGCTCATGAACGGCCGAGGCAGGGGACGGTGGCATTGCCCGAGAGACGGACTTACGCAGGTTTTAAAGGTCGCTCATGAACGGCCGAGGCAGGGGACGGTGGCATTGCCCGAGAGACTGACTTACGCAGGTTTTAAAGGTCGCTCATGAACGGCCGAGGCAAGGGATGGTAGCCTTGCCCTAGAGACTTACTATAGCAGGGAGGGCCAGGCAATGGATGTTGATGCCGCAGCAGGTGGACCTGTAGGCTCCCCCAACCTTAGCTCACAAGGATGATAAGGTTGCAGCTACCAAAGGAACTAACGAGTTTGAGTGGGACTTGAACTCCAGTCTAGCGATCACCAGTCAATGACGTTACCTAATAGGCCACTCCAACCCTAAAAATGAGCAAAGAACTGAATCGATAAGTGTCAAGTGGGTCGACCACTATAAACATATGTTTTTTAAGTGTGGGAGATGATGGATACGGTTAGGAAGGATTCCCATTTTCTGTGAGCAGGTCTGGTGGCCGAACAATTTGCACTTACAGATTTTGATTTATTTATAATACTTTATTTACTAGCAAAATGGCTAGTTTGGTATTTCCCCCCCCCCCCCCAACGAAGTTGGAAGGAGGTTACGTCTTACCCCCTGTTTGTGTGTGTGTGTGTGTGAACAGCTTCCTGGCCACAAGGTTAATCATGTATTTGTGAAACCTGCTGGAAATTATTAAATTTTGGCTGGTCAAGCTTTGGTCAAACAAAATGTCCAATTTACGTAATTAGCTGTATGTTTGGTTATCAGTGTCACAGAGGCTTCAAACTTGGTTCATAAAAAGTGAATGAAAATCCACACCAATTAATACATGTTAAGGTCAAAGGTCTAGGTTAAGATGGAGCAAGGGGTCGAGAAATGAGCTTCCGCAGTGGAGGTCTGCACTCTACTGAGTGCTTAATGTTTATTATTATTATTATTAGGTAAACTACAACCTTAGTTTTGTTCAATGGAGAGAGGGGTGTAATAACTTGCGTGTCATTCGATTAAGATAAGTATATTTCTAGATCTAAGTTCATTGTTTAATTTTTGGAGACAGGTTTTGAGTTACTGCGCATGCATTGTTCCCCATAAAGCCCATAATCGAGTGATGTGCCTCAGATTATGGTTGGAAATGCTAAAGATTAAAAAAAGGAAGCAAGTGGAAACAATATATGGTTTAGTATTTGACTAGAAATTAAAGTGTCATATATTTACCCAGATTTTTTTTCTCGTATAGGTTGTTTTTGGATGAAGTATTGTATAGTTCCTCTGGGGGTGTATGTATGATAGCGGCCACCTGTATGTATTACGGCTAACCTCAGATACGGCAGTGGAAGGGGGTTGCAGGGGCGTAAACACCCCCCTCCCCCATTAGGTAAGTAGGTAAATGACATGGCTTGTAGGTTAGGTAAGGGGGGGGGAAATGTAATAGTTGATGTCAAATTTTTTATCCAAATCGGAGGAACTGGCCGCTGATATACAAAGGCTCCTTTTTTTTTTATTATACGAGACTTGTCTTTAAATTACTTTGAAGCAAATATAGCCATCGGTATTCTATGCAGGCTTAAGGATCAATTTTTAGAGCAGTTGTAGATACTGTAGTCTGCTACGGGTCGACAAAGATATCCCGTTTTATATTGAAGATCAAAGTTATATAGCCTAACCTAACCTCCCCTTCTTCCCTTAGCAAGGGAATGTAAAGAAAGGAAAGTTTTGTACAATGTAGACGAGACAACTAGAGCTAACGAAGACGTTGGCAGAGGTAGAAAGTAGAGGTAGTTCTTTTCTGTAGGTTATTTTTGTCACAATCTCAATTGAATGAAATTCTTTTGACAATTAATTGGGTTTTGAATATCTTGCTAGAGTTAATTGAGAGGAATCTGCCTCAACCATGTTTCCTAAAGCAACCAACGTTGTCTCCGCTCGAACATTTAAAAACATTTATATCTAGTTTAATAGTGACAACAAATTGATACATACATACATACATATACCAAAGGCACTTCCCCCAATTTTGGGGGTTAGCCGACATCAACAATGAAACAAAACAAAAAACCTCCCACACAAATTGATAGACTTGGTTATTCTAATGTTTAACCAATATTAATAAAACAAAAGGATTTAAGAATTATTTAATAACTGTTTCGTATTTTCCAGATTTCTGGTTGATGCCGCTGGAAAGAGGCTAAGGACGCTTAGACACCCCTATGAGGCTTAGACACCATAGGGGAACTGACATGGAAAGGATGATGCCCTTGAAAAAAATTTTAAAGGTATATATCATTTTGTTAAGCATGTTGTATACAATGGCTGGCGACAAGCTGATGTAATATTTGCCTTATCGGTTTCAACATAAAATCCATAACTTAGTGTTTAGAAACTATAACCTTTAATCAAAGGTTTTGTTTGGTACTTGTGTTTGTGAGTGTGTGGGATTTTTCATTGCTCCAATAATAGTTTGGTCTCTGAAGTTTTTTTCAGTACCAAACATTCTGGCAGTAGCCTTGTCATTTGCATTTATTATTATTATTATTATTATTATTACTATCCAAGCTACAACCCTAGTTGGAAAAGCAAGATGCTATAAGCCCAGGGGCTCCAACAGGGAAAAATAGCCCAGTGAGGAAAGAAATAAGGAAATAAATGAAGAGAACAAATTAACAATAAATCATTCTAAAATAAGTAACAACGTCAAAACAGACATGTCATGTATAAACTATTAACAACATCAAAAACAAATATGTCATAAATAAACTATAAAAAGACTCATGTCTGCCTGGTCAACAAAAAAGCATTTGCTCCAACTTTGAACTTTTGAAGTTCTACTGATTCAGCCACCCGATTAGGAAGATCATTCCACAACTTGGTAACAGCTGGAATAAAACTTCTAGAGTACTGCGTAGTATTGAGCCTCATGATGGAGAAGGCCTGGCTATTAGAATTAACTGCATGCCTAGTATTACGAACAGGATAGAATTGTCCAGGGAGATCTGAATGTAAAGGATGGTCAGAGTTATGAAAAATCTTATGCATAATAGTATAATATTGGTGAAACCGCTATTAATAGACTTTGTCATTCCAGTGTTCTAGCCAATATAAGTACCGAAAAGGACTTAAGAATCTTTAAATAACTGGTTCATATTTTTCAGGTTTGAGTTATGCCACGGGAAGGGGGCTGATACTGTGATGAGGCTGGCAAAGGTACCATTAGATGCCCCATACCCAAGCTATGGGTAAGGTTGCCACCTCGCTCCAAAAGTCTAATTGGCGGCTACCTATCAGCTTTCCCAAGATATAGTCGTCTATAAATAACTACAGGTTTGTATTAGGGAAAAATACAAATTATCTACGAATTTGTCATATTTTGTTAACTGTGTTGTATACAATGGCTGACAATCTGGTGTAATACTTTCCTTTTTGGTTCAACATAAAATGCTTTACTTGGTGTTTATCATGAGTTTATCAACTCTTAAACTTTAATCAAATGTTTTTTATTGGGTAGTAATCTATGCTTCAAGGTGTGGCACTAGTTGGTCTCTCATTATTGTGAGTTAAGTCTTGCCAGGTTTTTTTATTCTATTTTATTTTTAAGGTAGCTCATGAACGGCAGGACCAAGGGACAGTGACATTGGCTTAGAGACTGACCCCAAGCCCCCCTCCACCCAAGCAAGAATCAAGGAGGGTCAGGTAATGGCTGGTGATGACTCGGCAGATAGACTTATAGCTCTCCCAAACCCCCTATCCTTAGCTAAGGATGGTGAGGTTGCAGCTAACAAGGAAACTAAGGAGCTTGAGTGGGACTCGAACCCTAGTCAGGGACATTACCACATCGGCCACCACATGTTTACCAGAGAAACCTTGCTGTTGAGACTTTCTTCCCAGTGTAAGTTTTTTTTTATGAGTACCAAGAATTTTGGCAGTAGCCTTGCCATTCATACTAGAGAAAAGGTTTTGGTGCAAAACACACATTCAATGGTGTAACTTATTGTTTTATCATGTTTAGGTAAATGAAATATCTGTGATTATTTGTGGTAGAAATATTTTGCCTATTGAAAATGATGGAAGTTTGAGACTTTTTTTTTTTTAGCCGATACTACGCATCACCAAACTTATTTTCTATTTCAGGTTTTTTTTTATATCTAAATTTTTCGCGCTCTTTGCTTTCATTAGATGTTTGCAGTAATTGCCAAGTATTTTTGAGTTATTTGCTTTTGAAAGTCTTAACCTAGTTTATAAGTTATTGAATTTAGTAGTCAATGCAGAAACTACACAATTTCTGACAAAAATAAAAACTCAACAAGGACCTGGTGATCCTTTTTATTTTGAGGTGCTGTTCCCCAAATAGGGTTTTATTTCCTAAAAGGACCATTGGATCCATTTTTCTAACCAATATAGGTACTAAAATGGAAAAAATAATAAAGATTTATTTAATAACTGGTTCATATTTTTTGTGCGTGTGGGGCCATTGTCAACGGGAATCGAAGGAAGAGTTGAGTGGCTCGTGAAATGTTTTAGTGATGAGGGGGAACAGAACCTGCCTCGGTCAAACCCGAAGTCTGGTAGGCCATACAAGATTACTCCTCAGTTGTAAGAAACTGATAAAACCAAAGTGTCAGAAAACGAATTGTCATGTTCAAATGTAGAAAAAGTCCAGTGGAGTGACAATCCATATTTTGTAGTACTCCAGAAGTGGAATGGTGTGTGTGTTTTATGGGGTGGTGGTGGTATAGAAATACTGAGGTGCTCATATTCTTACTTATATGCTTTGAGAGATTTATGCGAAGGTCCTTTTTTGACTCTGACAAGAGACCTGAGGTCGTGTTGGGTTGCAGCACGTTGGTGCCCCTCCCTTCTTTCAATGCGTCGAAAAACAGCATCAAGTGCGGGGGGAGGACGAGAAGATATATAACCCTCCGTAGATTCTCATCTGCCACCTACCACTCGAGGTCTGTCTATTTTTCTGGTCCCATTGGGATCAGAATGTGTGGGGAATCAAATGCCTGATTCCAATTGGACTCACTGCGCCACTGGAGAGATGAAATGTTAAGGCGGCCGTTAGGAACTAGACTGGCCAGGAATGATAGGTTTGTGAGGAGACGTAGCCACTTTTGGGCTGGGATTTCTTGTCGTCTTGAAAAAAGATCTTACGACCTTTCTCAGCGTGGTTATCCTGTCGTCGGATGGGATGGTTTTGTGTACCACTGGCTACCCCCTACCCAAGCTATGGGTAAAGTTGCCACCTGGCTCCTAAAGTCTAATTGGCACCTACCTATCGTCTTTGCCCAAGATATAGACAGCCATATATAGTTAACTACCGGTTTGTATTAGGGAAAATACAAATTATCTACAAATTTGTCATATTTTGTTAACTGTGTTGTATACAATGGCTGACAATCTGGTGTAATACTTACCTTTTTGGTTCAACATAAAATGCTTTACTCGGTGTTTATCATGAGTTTATCAACTCTAAACTTTAATCAAAGGTTTTTTAATTGGGTACTAATATATCCTTCAAGGTGTGGCACTAGTTGGTCTCAATTTTGTGAGGTAAGTCTTGCCAGGTTTTTTTTTTTTTTTTTTTCTATTTTATTTTAAAGGTAGCTCATGAATGGCAGGACCAAGGGACAGTGACATTGCCGTCGTTATCAGAGTCGTCTTCATATGTAATTTTTGCATGTAGAATTAATATCTTTTTCAGGAAATCTTATTTTTTTTTACATTTTTTTTTTCAGAACTTAATCAGGAAAAATTGAATCTACCTAATTTTTTTAGCTACCACCACTTGTTTTTTTAATTTATTAAACTTTATATAAGAAATATGTGTTACTTCTCATTTCAGAATAGGATCTACTGTACATGGTGATCCCAGCATCATTGCATGTTGGAAAGGATATTTTATGAAGGTTTTCGCCATCACTCAACTTATTCCATTCGGAACATCGGGAAACGCCTATAAGCTACTCCCCGTTCCCACTCTTTTTAACCCTGGGATTTAGGTCGGGAATCCTCGCCAGGAAGGACAAGATTCCTGAGGAACGTGAGAAACGACCTAAGGTCATCCTGCAAGTGATTTAACCAGTTGCAGACGCACCGTGAGGTATTAGGAGTACCTGCGATAAACTCTCCCAGAAGACATTGCAGAATCTTGCAATTAGTGTTCCAAAGCTCTTAAAAGGTTTTAAGATAAGGGCTATCTATAAAATAAAGAATAGGGAGTTTTAACCCAAATATTTTGCAAAGCATTCTTAGGAGGTCCTGGAATCTCCCAGTCATGACTAGAAAAATGTAAACTTATCATGTGATCTGCTAGATGATGTCTGATTCAAGCACAATTGCCGCTATGATGTGATCTGCCAGAAGATGTGTGGTTTTAGCACACAAACTCCACTATCTGTGCATGCCACAAGATGAGTCTCCTACTCTAGTGGAGGGTTAGAGTAGGAACAAAAGGAAATAAATATCTCGGGCTGGGATATTTCGATATGACCTAGTGGGAAGGAGGAGGTTTGCCTTCGTGGAATGCTAGTGTTTCACAAACACCAACTTCATTCCTCAACTACATTTATTCCTCCCAAGGTCGTCGTTGATGTTATCATATTTGAGGTCTTAGTTTTTCATTGAATTCGTCAAAGTCTTCGTCGTCATCAGAGTCGTCTTCATATGTAATATTTGCATGTAGAATTAATATCTTTTTCAGGAAATCTTATAATTTTTTTTTTACATTTTTTTCAGAACTTAATCTGGAAAAATTGAATTTTCCTATTTGTTTTAGGTACCACCACTTGTTTTTTTTTAATTTATTAAACTTTATTTAAGAAATGTGTTGCTTCTCATTTCAGACTACGATCTACTGTACATGGTGATCCCAGCATCATCGCATGTTGGAAAGGATATTTTATGAAGGTTTTCGCCATCACTCAACTTATTCCATTCGGAACATCGAGAAACGCCTGTAAGCTACTCCCCGTTCCCACTCTTTTTAACCCTGGGATTTAGGTCGGGAATCCTCGCCAGGATGGACAAGACTCCTGAGGAACGTGAGAAACGACCTAAGGTCATCCTGCAAGTGATTTAACCAGTTGCAGACGTACCGTGAGGTATTAGGAGTACCAGCGATAAACTCTCCCAGAAGACATTGCAGAATCTTGCAATTAGTGTTCCAAAGCTCTTGAAAGGTTTTAAGATAGGGCTATCTATCAAATAAAGAATAGGGAGTTTTAACCCAAATATTTTGCAAAGCATTCTTAGGAGGTCCTGGAATCTCCCAGTCATGACTAGAAAAATGTAAACTTATCATGTGATCTGCTAGATGATGTCTGATTCAAGCACAATTGCCGCTATGATGTGATCTGCCAGAAGATGTGTGGTTTTAGCACACAAACTCCACTATCTGTGCTTGCAAGGAGATGAGTCTCCTACTCTAGTGGAGGGTTAGAGTAGGAACAAAAGGAGAAAAATATCTCCGGGTGGGATATTTCAATATGACCTAGTGGGAAGGAAGAGGTTTGCCTTCGTGGAATGCTAGTGTTTTACAAACACCAACTTCATTCCTCAACCACATTTATTCCTCCCATTTTATAGGACCTTGTGGTTCACTAAAGGTGCATCAAGTTTCTCTTCTGGGTGGATCCATTTCAAAATGCATACTACAAACAAGGTCGTCGTTGAAGTTATCGGAGTTGATGTTATCTTCATATTGAAGTCAAAGTCATCGTCATTGAGTTCGTCTAATCCTTCGTCGTCATCAGAGTCATCTTTATATGTAATTTTTGCATTTAGAATTTATATCTTTTTCAGGAAATCTTATAATTTTTTTTTTTTAATTTTTTTTTCAGAACTTAATCCGGAAAAATTGAATCTACCTTATTGTATTTTAGCTACCACCACTTGTTTTTTTAATTTATTAAACTTTATTTAAGAAATATGTGTTACTTCTCATTTCAGAGTACGATCTACTGTACATGGTGATCCCAGCATCATTACATGTTGGAAAGGATATTTTATGAAGGTTTTTGCCATCACTCAACTTATTCCATTCGGAACATCGGGGAACGCCTGTAAGCTACTCCCCGTTCCCACTTTTTAATCCTGGGATTTAGGTCGAGAAACCTCGCCAGGAAGGACAAGACTCCTGAGGAACGTGAGAAACGACCTAAGGTCATCCTGCAAGTGATTTAACCAGTTGCAGACGTACCGTGAGGTATTAGGAGTACCTGCGATAAACTCTCCCAGAAGACATTGCAGAATCTTGCAATTAGTGTTCCAAAGCTCTTAAAAGGTTTTAAGATAGGGCTATCTATAAAATAAAGAAGAGGGAGTTTTAACCCAAATATTTTGCAAAGCATTCTTAGGAGGTCCTGGAATCTCCCAGTCATGACTAGGAAAGTGTAAACTATAATGTGATCTGCTAGAAGATGTCTGATTCAAGCACAATTGCCGCTATGATGTGATCTGCCAAAAGATGTGTGGTTTTAGCACACAAACTCCACTATCTGTGCTTGCAAGAAGATGAGTCTCCTACTCTAGTGGAGGGTTAGAGTAGGAACAAAAGGAGAAAAATATCTCCGGGTGGGATATTTCAATATCACCTAGTGGGAAGGAAGAGGTTTGCCTTTGTGGAATGCTAGTGTTTCACAAACACCAACTTCATTCCTCAACCACATTTATTCCTCCCATTTTATAGAACCATGTGGTTTGACTCAAGGTGTAACAACTAGCTCTTATGGATGGATTTCAAAATGCATACTACAAACAAGGTCATCGTTGAAGTTATCGAAGTTGATGTTATCTTCATATTGAAGTCTTAGTATTGCATTCGTCAAAGTCATCGTCATTGAGTTCGTCTAAGTCTTCGTCGTTATCATCAGAGTCGTCTTCATATGTAATTTTTGCATGTCGAATTTATATCTTTTTCAGGAAATCTTATAATTTTTTTTTTTTTTACATTTTTTTCAGAACTTAATCAGGAAAAATTGAATCTTCCTAATTTTTTTAGCTACCACCACTTGTTTTTTTAATTTATTAAACTTTATATAAGAAATATGTGTTACTTCTCATTTCAGAATACGATCTACTGTACATGGTGATCCCAGCATCATTGCATGTTGGAAAGGATATTTTATGAAGGTTTTCGCCATCACTCAACTTATTCCATTCGGAACATCGAGAAACGCCTGTAAGCTACTCCCCGTTCCCACTCTTTTTAACCCTGGGATTTAGGTCGGGAATCCTCGCCAGGAAGGACAAGACTCCTGAGGAACGTGAGAAACGACCTAACGTCGTCATGCAAGTGATTTAACCAGTTGCAGACGCACCGTGAGGTATTAGGAGTACCAGCGATAAACTCTCCCAGAAGACATTGCAGAATCTTGCAATTTAGTGTTCCAAAGCTCTTGGAAGGTTTTAAGATAAGGGCTATCTATAAAATAAAGAATAGGGACTTTTAACCCAAATATTGTGTTGAAGGCTGATTTATATATTAGCCTGTTCTATAATGCTGGTATTTTTTAGTATGATTTCGGAGGACTTTATTCGGAAGAAAATGTTCTTCATAATTGTGTTATACTGTAGTTAATTTACTATTTATACTTTCAGAGTATTATCTACAAAATGATAGAAATGAAAGCATTATTTTGTAAATGATCATTTGTTCCGATATGGTATACTTTAATGCACTGCATTCTTAGGAGGTCCTGGAATCTCCCAGTCATGACTAGAAAAGTGTAAACTATGATGTGATCTGCTAGATGATGTCTGATTTAAACACACAATTGCCGCTATGATGTGATCTGCCAGAAGATGTGTGGTTTTAGCACACAAACTCCACTATCTGTGCTTGCAAGAAGATGAGTCTCCTACTCTAGTGGAGGGTTAGAGTAGGAACAAAAGGAGAAAAATATCTCCGGGTGGGATGTTTCAATATCACCTAGTGGGAAGGAAGAGGTTTGCCTTCGTGGAATGCTAGTGTTTTACAAACACCAACTTCATTCCTCAACCACATTTAATCCTCCCACTTTATAGAACCATGTGGTTTGACTCAAGGTGTAACAACTAGCTCTTATGGATGGATTTCAAAATGCATACTACAAACAAGGTCGTTGTTGAAGTTGTCGTCGTTGAAGTTATCGAAGTTGATGTTATCTTCATATTGAAGTCTTAGTATTGCATTCGTCAAAGTCATCGTCATTGAGTTCGTCTAAGTCTTCGTCGTTATTATCGGAGTCGTCTTCATATGTAATTTTTGCATGAAGAATTTATATCTTTTTCAGGAAATCTTATAAATTTTTTTTTTACCTTTTTTTTCAGAACTTAATCCGGAAACGTTAATCTTCCTAATTGTTTTAGCTACCACCACTTGTTTTTTGGATTTATTAAACTTTATATAAGAAATATGTGTTACTTCTCATTTCAGACTATGATCTACTCTACATGGTGATCCCAGCATCATTGCATGTTGGAAAGGATATTTTATGAAGGTTTTCGCCATCACTCACCTTATTCCGTTCGGAACATCTGGAAACGCCTGTAAGCTACTCCCCGTTCCCACTCTTTTTAACCTTGGGATTTAGGTCGAGAATTCTCGCCAGGAAGGACAAGACTCCTGAGGAACGTGAGAAACGAACGTAATGGAACCCTGACCTAAGGTTATCATGCAAGGGATTAACCGGTTGCAGACGTACCGTGAGGTATTAGGAGTACCTGCGATAAACTCTCCCAGAAGACATTGCAGAATCTTGCAATTAGTGTTCCAGAGCTCTTGGAAGGTTTTAAGAAAAGGGCTATCTATAAAATAAAGAATAGGGAGTTTTAACCCAAATATTGTGTTGAAGGCTGATTTATATATTAGCCTGTTCTATAATGCTGGTATTTTTTAGTATGATTTCGTAGGACTTTATTCGGAAGAAAATGTTCTTCATAATTGTGTTATACTGTAGTTAATTTACTATTTTTTCTTTCAGAGTATTATCTACAAAATGATAGAAATGAAAGCATTATTTTGTAAGTGATCATTTGTTCCGATATGGTATACTTTAATGCACTGCATACTTAGGAGGTCCTGGAATCTCCTAGTCTTGACTAGAAAAATTCAAGCTATCATGTGATCTGCTAGATGATGTCTGATTTAAGCAAACAATTGCCGCTATGTGATCTGCCAGAAGATGTGTGGTTTTAGCACACAAACTCCACTATCTGTGCTTGCAAGAAGATGAGTCTCCTACTCTAGTGGAGGGTTAGAGTAGGAACAAAAGGAGAAAAATATCTCCGGGTGGGATGTTTCAATATCACTTAGTGGGAAGGAAGAGGTTTGCCTTCGTGGAATGCTAGTGTTTTACAAACACCATCATTATTCCTCAACCACATTTATTCCTCCCATTTTATAGAACCATGTGGTTTGACTCAAGGTGTAACAACTAGCTCTTATGGATGGATTTCAAAATGCATACTACAAACAAGGTCGTCGTTGAAGTTATCGAAGTTGATGTTGTCTTCATTTTGAAGTCTTAGTTCGTCAAAGTCATCGTTATTGAGTTCGTCTAAGTCTTCGTCGTTATCATCAGAGTCTTCATATGTAATTTTTGCATGAAGAATTTATATCTTTTTCAGGAAATCTTATAAATTTTTTTTTTACCTTTTTTTTCAGAACTTAATCCGGAAACGTTGATCTTCCTAATTGTGTTCTAGCTACCACCGTTTTGTTTTTTAATTTATTAAAGTTATTTTATAGAAATATTTATTTTTTCTCATTTCAGAGTACGATCTACGGTACATGGTGATCCCTACGTCATTGCTTGTTAACCTAAACTGACTGGAACTAATTTCTTTTCTCTTTTTCTGTTTCAGGTGAGCCTACCTGTGAGGTCCAACCACGCCACTTTGTCCAGGGCGTGACGGGCGCCGTTGCGGCACCTTCATGTCCTCGGGAGGAGATTGATCCTCACACACACTGCACACACTGTCCTTTGTACCGAAGTCGCTCGTGTTCGAAGGAATCCCCTTGTAGTGTGTCGGGAGTGGTTGCCATACCAGTGGGTGAGGTTTGGTATGAGGAAGAAAGTAGTTTAAAAGAGATTCTCCCCCTTCGGGGTCAGCCTGGAAGGGGAAGAAGTTGAGTATGAGTGGCGCCCTGGTAACGCTGGGATAACCTCGTTTGGGGTCTCCTCCCATTGTCTCCCCTAGAGAGGCAGTGAGTGATTCATCCGCAGGGAAGTCCCTCTCAGACGACGCTGTTTGTCTGCTGTGGCCCTCCTTTGGGTTGATGCGTTCCCCGTCAAAGGAGAAGCTACTGGAGGTCTTGCATCTTGGTCCTCTTCCGCGCTCTTAATAGGTCCGCTAACGTACCTATTAGTCCGGACCTTTCTTCATGTGTAAAGGAACGTGTTCCTTTACCCCAGAGGTTATCATCTATGTCAACTGGATCTGCTGTAGTTCCCCCCAGCCACCCTCGAGTGGGTAAGCAGGGTTGCCACCTTGCAGTTGAAATCTAATGGCTATCTTTCAGCTATGCTGAAAGATAATCCTCATAAATAACTCCAGGTCTGTATTAGTTAGGGAAAATACAAATTATCTATGAATTTGTCATTTTCAGCGCCTTGTTTTGTTTTTAGCTATAGATTTTTTTCTAGCAGTTGTCCCGACGCAAGATACAAAACTTCCGCTCTTTAACCTAACATTAACCCGCTAGTTGGGGGGGGTTGTGTTCACCCACTGCTCCCACCCCCATTGGTGACTAACAGTCACTTTTTATTTCGGCTCAGTATAGTGTAGACACGTCTACGGGGTGGGGTGAGGGTAGTCGTAGTAGCAGGTAGTAGTCGGATGTAGAACGGCACCTCGTAGTATCGGGGGATATTGAGGAAGGAGAGGACTAACTGGTGAGGGACCTCTGATCGTGGTTCTAATACGCCCCAATTACTATACCGACACTCAATTAGAGTGAGCGAGCTGGGTTTATTTCTGGCATTCCATGCATCTTTTTTCTCTGGTATATTTAGCAGTATTTATGACTTGGAAATGGTGCTATAAGGAGCGTTTCACTGGGCGACACAGGTTCCTCGCCCAGAAATAGATTTTCCTTCGTCAAAATCTCTTTTATATATAAATAACTAAAGGTTTGTATTACGAATTTGTCATGTTACTGGATATATCTAGCGTGTCATGATGCGTACCAAAATATATACATCCAACTGTACTATGCTTCACATGCATATGTAGTCAAATAACTCACGAAAATTGGTACCACTGTTGACCTTTATAGCTGTAATATCTTCTTAGTCGTTGTGGTTCAAGGAATTGTTGTCAGACTTAAAAGCATTTAATAGGTATATTACAAATTGTAAGGTAGGATTTTGAAGCCTGGTGATAGTGTAATATGTACTATCATATAAAATCATTTGAATTGATTGGTATATTTGTGAATGATGGTTGGTATTGTCATAGTAACTACTGGATGAGTAGCATTATGTAACCAGGGGACCCAATGACTGTAGCGAACCATTTTAGAATAGACTGCTGTGGAAAGATGAAAAACAAATACAATTTTCATTAGATTATTATAAAGATGTGCATAAATCTACTTTAAGGTAATTGACAGAATTACTGAAAACGTGCTTAGTGTACGGTAGTCTTGCAGGAATATATGCAGCCGCAGTTCATTCGATCCTGTGATAGGAAGGTCACAGTTTTGAGTCTGGCAATGTTTATGTCAGACTATTGGTTTTCAGCAATTGATGGTGTAAAACGTAATTGTAAGAAAGGAAGATGAACTGAGCGGTTCTTGGAGGTGTAAACATTGTCATAATTCAGTCGTGTTCTGAAATTTCTGCCTTCAGTGCACACAAACCCATTTTCTCATAACCTAACCTAGTCTGTCATTTTGTGTTTTCATGTTGGTTATTAATGGATTTACTAAATGCCAATTGCTTGAACATGTGAATTTTCATCAGTTTTGGACAATGCAAAGTGTGGCTAAAGGTACTCAGAGAGACTGTATAGTACTGTAACCTTTACTGCAGTGCATAGGTAACAAACAGTACTGAAGTACAGTACTGCAAGTGTTGACAGCATTGTTTGGAAGTTGGTTTAGTGAGGAGTATTTTATGATACTGTACTGGGCATCTTCCAGCAGCCAGTATATAGTAACGGATAATAGAATTAGAGAGATGATTTGCTTAACCCTTTTACCCCCAAAGGATGTACTGGTATGTTTCACAAAACTCATCCCTTTACCCCCATGGACATACCGGTACGTCCTTGCAAAAAAATGCTATAAAAATATTTTTTTCATATTTTTGAAAATTTTTTGAGAAAATTCTGGCATTTTCCAAGAGAATGAGACCAACCTGACCTCTCTATGACAAAAATTAAGGCTGTTAGAACAATTTGAAAAAATATATACTGCAAAATGTGCTGGGAAAAAAATAACCCCTTGGGGGTTAAGGGTTGGAAATTTCCAAATAGCCTGGGGGTAAAAAAAGGGTTAACTGTAGTTTTATTAATAAATTTCAGCATCAACTATCGACTCCCTTCATTTTACTTGCTTTTGAAAGCTGCTGTGCCTTAATTTCGTTGTCTTTTTCGCCGTCGGACCCTAGGCGCTTTTACTTGACTATTATACCGGCTTTCTTTCTCCCACCCTGCTGTCTTGCCTCTTTGTACTTCATATGGGCTAGATTCTATATATCCAATTGCAATCCTGTCGAGGTGTTTTGTTGAAAGTCAAGTATTGAATACTTTTTTTTCCATTTTGGCCTTTTTGTCTTTCAGTTTAATGAAAATGTAACCGCCATTGTTTTTCAATTTTTAATTACTAATTATTCATTGTGTGGGAGGGTGGGCTGTGCCACCCTAGCAGTACCAGCCAAACTCGATTGAGTCCCTTGTCAGGCTGGGAGGAACATAGAGAGGAGACGTCCCCTTTTGTGTTTCATTTGTTTGATGTCTGCTACCCCCAAAAATTGGGGAAGTGCCTTAGTGTATGTATGTAATTATTCATTCATTTGTAGATATATTTAGATTTTTTTTTTAGTATTTATTCTCGTGTCTTTAAATGTTGTAGTAAAACCTGGTTTTTTGCTTAGTAATAAGTGAATTTGATGTTGAGTGAACAAAAAAGGTCAATGTTTTTAATACTTAATTTATTTCTACAGGTAATTCTTCACAGTCTGCAATGCGGTACGTCTTAGTGTTGATCTGACAATCAAGATTAGAAGTGAATTTCAAGATTATGCTGACGTCATTTGCATCAGGAAGAATTTAAGCATCTTTACCCAGTTAACAAATATGGTAGAAATTTTCTTATCACCCTATGTGGAATTTTAAATAGACATTGGCTTGATAATTTTTTTTTTCTTAAGCACCGCATTTAGAGTTCAGTTGTCTTTTAATTTCTATGTAAACTCATTGCCTTCATTCAATTAAAAGTTATAGGGTATCTAGTGTGGTCCTAAGACCGGCAAGTATGAAGTTAAACTGTATTTTTTGAAAAAAAAATACAGTATAACTTCATACTCATTACAAAAAATTGTTCCAAATCAATAATTTGTCTAAATGTGAAGCATTTATAATTGGTCTGTTCACAAACCCTTGGGTGTCTTCACCCTTATTACTGGAAGGGGATACTGCATGTCTTGTCAAAATTTATTGTTACCATTTTATTTGTAAGAAAATTGGGTATTTGTCTTTAAAAATCTTCTGATTTTGAATGTGCCATTATTTTATTGAAACTTACTAGAATTCATTTGCTATTTATGCTAAAACCAGGAGCCCTTTTAATGAGGGAATGCCTTGATGAAGTCATTGAGCTTCAGCCGTGCTGTTTATTCTAAAACCAGGAGCCCTCTTAATGAGGGAATGCCTTGAAGAAGTCACTGAGCTTCAGCCGTGCTGTTTATCCAACAACCAGGAGCCCACTTAATGAGGGAATGCCTTGAAGAAGTCACTGAGCTTCAGCCGTGCTGTTTATCCTACAACCAGGAGCCCACTTAATGAGGGAATGCCTTGAAGAAGTCACTGAGCTTCAGCCGTGCTGTTTATCCTACAACCAGGAGCCCACTTAATGAGGGAATGCCTTGAAGAAGTCACTGAGCTTCAGCCGTGCTGTTTATCCTACAACCAGGAGCCCTCTTATTGAGGGAATGCCTTGAAGAAGTCACTGAGCTTCAGCCGTGCTGTTTATCCTACAACCAGGAGCCCTCTTATTGATGGAATGCCTTGAAGAAGTCACTGAGCTTCAGCCGTACTGTTTATCCTACAACCAGGAGCCCTCTTATTGAGGGAATGCCTTGAAGTCACTGAGCTTCAGCCGTGCTATTTATCCTACAACCAGGAGCCCTCTTATTGAGGGAATGCCTTGAAGTCACTGAGCTTCAGCCGTGCTATTTATCCTACAACCAGGAGCCCTCTTATTGAGGGAATGCCTTGAAGAAGTCACTGAGCTTCAGCCGTGCTATTTATCCTACAACCAGGAGCCCTCTTATTGAGGGAATGCCTTGAAGAAGTCACTGAGCTTCAGCCGTGCTATTTATCCTAAAACCAGGAGCCCTCTTAATGAGAGAATGCCTTGATAAAGTCATTGAGTTTCAGCACAGCACACGTGATGGGCAACAGGGCTCTTGAACTTGGGGAAATTGCTCCCCCAGTTCAAATCTAAATTTCTCTTTCATCTTTTTCTTTCAATTTTAATTCGACCTTCTCCTAATTTTATAAACTTTCTTTCGTGTTGCTTTACCAACTCCATGAGAAAAATTTCCCTTATATATGTATATATGTATTTATTGATTTTTCTTCTTCTTTTGGCTTGGATGTTTCTACATCCATTATAGCCGCTGGCATGCATGTTTTTACATTTGTTATTGCTGCCCTGCTTTGATGAATTGGAGGAGGTGTAGTGGTTGGGAGGTATTTGCATTCAGAGCTATATGTGAGAGTATTGGATGATCTCAGCCATCCCGAAGATGGTTTGGACCTTTTTGGCGGAACTATTCTCAAGTGTTGGGTCTTCGGAATCCAGGGGGATCCAACGCTTGGGATAGGACACTCGGCTTTTGGCCGGAAGCCCGTCATTATAGATATGGGGAGGATGATTCCATAATTTCTTGGTCTCAGTCCTAACAGGCGAGTTCAGTATACACGTGTGCCTCTATATCTGTTTTGATGCTATCCTTCGGGTAGGGTATGGAGTGGACCATATGGGAAGTATAATCTCATTGTGCCGATAGTGGAGAGTGCAAATTTCCTTTCTGACGTGTGGTGGCCTAATATTCTCGAGCAGGTACATCAAACTTACCCTTTTCTCTCTCTCTCTCTCGTCTAATGGATTCTTTAAGTAACGAACCCCCATCCCCTGGATACGCTGACTCTCCCCCGGCAATGTTGACGACCTCTGCTAATTCAATTAAGGAAAATTCTGTTGACGACCTAGGAACAAAAAAGGACCCCTCTACTAATGTTTTAAAACCAATTAAGTCGGGTACTAAAGGGAAACTTTGAATCCTTCATATTACCCAAATTCCAATAAATACTGATTATGATATGATATATAAAGCATTCAGATGCTATGGAGTGATAAAAGAAATTAGAATGAAACTTGAAAATGAAAAATGGCATTCATGGATAACTTGTAATAATCATGAAGAGCATTCAATGCATTATGTAACATCAATGATATCAAAATTGATAACCTAAATGTCATGGGTTCCCCATGTGATAAGATACCAAACAATTTGGACGTATATAGACCTGCTGACTGGTTTGAGAAGGATATCGATATAACTATGCTCCCCCAAAGAAAGCCAAAACCAACAAGCCACTTGTTGCCGATCCTAAAGGGAGTAATGGAAATTGTTTTGAAATTAGCAAACTAATTCAGAAAAAGGTAGGAACCATTGCACCAGGTGATATATCTCGCTTTGGGAAAAATAGCTTCCTAATCCATGCAAAATCATACACGCAATCAGTAATACTGTCTAACCTTAAGACAAGCAGTGATGAGCATATGTTAGATGTCATACCCCACCTAAACTTTAGTTACGGAAGGGAAGTAGTCTTCAATAATGATCTGTCAGAATTTATAGAAGAAATACTAGCCATGTACCCGTTAACAGTGTGGAAAGTGCACAAGATTCCTGGGACGTCAATGATTATCCTTACTTTCCAGGATGATGTGCCTTTTCACATCGATATTGTAAATGAAAGAATTAAAGTTAGACCTTTCAAACAAAAGCCCTTACAATGTAGGTGTGTCTGGGAATGAGAAGGCAGATTCACTGGCTAAGAAGGCTGCATCCGAGTTGCTGCCAAGAAGGTATCCCATTCCCTGTAATGATTTCTTACCTGACATCAAGAAATTGGTTTACAATAAATGGCAACAGCAATGGGATAGCTTAGATGGCAATAAAATGAGAGGTGTAACAAATGTCATATCTCCTTGGAGGTATATTATGATGCCCCGAAAATGGGAGACGTCTCTTTGTCGTCTCGGTATTGGTCACACTCGGTTGACACGAGTTTCTGCTTAAGGGCCAACACCAACCGTATTGTGACGTCTGTTTAGTACCTCTAATAGTGAGGCATTTGTTGACCGAATGCCCCAATTATAACAACTTACGGAATAGATATTTGTTTGAGGCTTGAGGTTGAGGGTGGCAGGTTCATCCTTGCCAAGATTTTTGGAAATGATGTGTCCTACTATAATACACTCCTATTATAATACTCAGGTTTGTAAAGAAAAAAGCAAATTACTTGAAATTGTGCGAGTTTTCCTAATTGTTTTCGTAATCATTATAAACGTGTAAAGTGTTTTGTAATATTTTCTAACCTGTGTAGTGTCTATTTACTGGACTCGTTTTGTATTATTATTTTTTTACCTTATTTGATTTTGGACTTTACTTTATTCATGAGCATAAATTTTTGTATTCCTTTTTATCCACAGGACTTTGGCTAGATTTGAGGAGAGCCAAATTATATGGCCTTGAATATGGACAGCTTTGAATTTGAGTGCTGTAACAGTTTGCAGTTCATCAGAATTTCAATATCTCCTGGTAAGTAGTGTAAATGTGTTTTATTCTTAATATAAGTAAAGGCAGTGTTCCATTTTTTTTTGGGCCAGACCGCAATACTATTTTGAAATTATACGAGGCGTTGATTTTTTCCAAAATTAGTTATGGATGTGAAATATATTCTTCAGCCACCCCAAGCCGGTTAAAAATATTAGACTCGATACATCATGCAGGTATTAGATTGTCTACAGGAGCTTTTAAAACCTCGCCTATCCCAAGTCTCCTTGTTGATGCTGGAGAGTTACCTCTAGACCTTTACCGAATGTCTTCCATTATTCGGTATTGGTTTAGATTGCAAAGACTCCCTAACTCTCTAGTCATTCAGACTGCAAGCCTTGTAAGACACGCATCATACTTTGAGTTGCACCCAAAATCTCCTCAACCTTTTGGGTTTCGGGTGAAACAATTATTAAACAGTCTGGATATAATTAGAAGTAAGGTACTTCCATTCAAGGTATCATCAATGCCTCCATGGAAATTACCAGAGGTATCTTTTTGTAAATATTTTATAGGAGATAAGAAGAATATGTCAGACCTAGGAGCCAGGTCTTATTTTTAATGAACATGTTAAAGAACATAGAGGATCAACTTTTATCTATACTGATGGCTCCAAATCTGATGCTGGCGTTGGATTTGGAGTACATAGTAATGGTTTTAATTGTAGAGGTGCACTTCCTCTAACAGCTTCCATATTTACTGCCGAACTCTATGGCATATTAACCGCTATTGAGAAAATAGCGTTGGAGAAGGAGGGTAATTTTACAATTTTTAGTGATGCAAGGAGTGTTCTTCAAGCTTTACAAGTTTTTAATTCTAGTGACCCTCTAGTTTTAAAGATTTTAGAATGGCTTTTCATTATTGGACGGAGAGGTATAACTGTTCAATTTTGTTGGGTTCCAGCACATGTAGGTGTGTCTGGGAATGAGAAGGCAGATTCACTGGCTAAGGAGGCTGCATCCGAGTTGCTGCCAAGAAGGTATCCCATTCCCTGTAATGATTTCTTACCTGACATCAAGAAATTGGTTTACAATAAATGGTAACAGCAATGGGATAGCCTAAATGGGAATAAAATGAGAGGTGTAACAAATGTCATATCTCCTTGGAGGTATATTATGATGCCCCGAAAATGGGAGACGTCTCGCTGTCGTCTCGGTATTGGTCACACTCGGTTGACACACGAGTTTCTGCTGAAGGGCCAACACCAACCGTATTGTGACGACTGTTTGGTACCTCTAACAGTGAGGCATTTGATGACCGAATGCCCCAATTATAATAACTTAAGGAATATATATTTGTTTGAGACTCGAGGTGAGGGTGGCAGGTTCATCCTTGCCAAGATTCTAGGACATGATGTGTCCTGCTATGCAAGTAGCATTTTTAGATTTATTTCAGAAGCAGGTCCTCTGAAAACTATTTAACTTTTATAATGACATTAAACTTATATGGTTTTAATTGAATATTCTTTTATTTTTTTATATATATAAACTAAATGATATTGGTGTCAATGACCTTAGATGTCAGGATACCTGAAAACTTTGAATCAATCAATCAATCAATCCTAGATCAACTTCTAAGCGAAGCGGAAATGTTCCAGTTCCTACGAACATGGAATGTGGCTGTCTCGGTTGCATGTGGATAGAAGGGATGTCCTGAAACTTTCTCTGTTTTCAAAGGTGATTCCCCAGGTTCATCCTTTGGTGCCCATTAGATCTCATACTCCCTTGATTCCATCTGCTTATAATGAAGTTTTCTAGATCCTCTCGTTACGACATCTAAGAGTGAGTGACCTAGAGTTCCATCTGGTCCCTATTATTCTTGACTCGACCTCAAATGAGGATGATGTTAAGCTAAATGATATCCTGACCCTGCTTCGCCTGCGGAGTTGTTCCCGCATGATCAGACTTTTCCCCCATTCCTGCACTAGAGTTGGGAAGACAGTGGAAAGACATTCTTCAATGGTGTAAGAATTGTCATCCAGTAGTCAAGCAGGAAGATGCTTCTGTTCCTCTACCAAGTAAAAGGGCTAGGGTAGACCTCGCTAATTCTCCCTCTCCAATTATGATTAAGGATCCGTCTTCCGCCACCGTAGAGGTAGTTTGCTCAGATCCTACAGGCGTAGATCCTTTGGAAGTTCCAACAGCAGAGCCGGATGAGGAGTCGTCCTTTCTGCTGGTTCTTGGAGTAATCCGAAGGTTAAATAAATATGGAGAGGTCCTTCTGTTACCTACCATAGGGAGGAAGACATCCATTGATGAGTCCTTCCCTGAACATAGGCTGGAACTAATCTGGTCCTGACAGGGTTAGGACACCATTTATAAGGATTAACAGACGGTCTCGTTCTGAAGGACTCCCTTAAAGTTGAGAGGTCGTCAAAGTTAATTCCACCAGTGCTTTCTACATTGAGAAAGGTCTACGTCACAGAAGGGACGTATCCTAGTCTGCTGCCTCTGGGTCTTGGTATGACGTCCTTGACCCCTTGTGTCACGAGTGAGAAACTGTAATTGGTGGTTTTCTCAGCGCCAGAGATGCAAACTTTAAAACGGCTTCCATATTACTCTTGTAGGCATGCTCATGGTTGGATCACTTGTACAAAAACAGCACAAAGAACTTGTGCAATCAGGCTAAAGCACTAGAATTCCTGATTCACCAATGTGCTTCCCTCTGGGGTAACTTCATCCCTAAGAGAAGGGATATTGTTGTTAGTAAGTTTGTGCATCAAATGGCTTCGAGGGATTCATTGGGTCTTCGGAACACCCTGACTCTGGTACATAAGTTAATGCTACTATAATTTGTATTTCAAGTTGAAGATGGGATCATTATTGAATTCCTCCTAGGTAGTAGGTTGGCCAGGGCACCAGCCACCCGTTGAGATACTACCGCTAGCGAGTTATGGGGTCCATAGACTGGCCAGACAGTACTACATTTGGTCCTTCTCACTGGTTATGGTTCGTTTTCCCTTTGCCCACACACACCAAATAGTCTGGCCTATACTTTACAGATTCTCCTCTGTCCTCATACACCTGAAAACACTGGGATTACCAAACACTTCTTCTTTGCCCAAGGGGTTAACTATTGCACTGTAATTGTTCAGTGGCTACTTTCCTCTTTGTAAGGGTAGAAGAGACTTTAGCTATGGTAAGCAGCTCTTCTAGGAGAAGAACACTCCAAAATCAAACCATTGTTTAGTCTTGGGTAGTGCCATAGCCTCTGTACCATGGTCTTCCACTGTCTTGGGTTAGAGTTCTCTTGCTTGAGGGTACACTTGGGCACACTATTCTATCTAATTTCCCTTCCACTTGTTTTGTTAAAGTTTATATAGTTTATATTTATTTTTACCTTGTTTCCTTTCCTCACTGGGCTATTTTCCCTGTTGGAGCCCCTGGGCTTATAGCATATCCTGCTTTTCCAACTAGAGTTGTAGCTTAGCAAGTAATAATAATGATATAGAGCTCAAGATATTTCAAATACTTATGTACATTATGACCTAAATGGAAGAAGCATCCTTTCAACATGACTAATGGCAAAAAAGAAGTTTGTTCATGATCCCAGTATAATCCTTTAGGCTGTAAATCTGATAATTCATTTATCGTCCAGAACATTCTAAAGTATGTTCTGTGCTTATTCGATAATAGGGCATGCAACACAGGAAAACACTGTGTCCTGCCATAAGACAATGAAAACATCTTAACCCTTTTACCCCCAAAGGACGTACTGGTACGTTTCACAAGAGCCACCCCTTTACCCCCATGGACGTACCGGTACGTCCTTGCAAAAAAATGCAATAAAAATTTATTTTTTCATATTTTTGATAATTTATTGAGAAAATTCAGGCATTTTCCAAGAGAATGAGACCAACCTGACCTCTCTATGACAAAAATTAAGGCTGTTAGAGCTATTTAAAAAAAATATACTGCAAAATGTGCTGGGAAAAAAATAACCCCCTCGGGGTTAAGGGTTGGAAATTTCCAAATAGCCCGGGGGTAAAAGGGTTAAATATTCCCTCTGCATACCACACATTGGATTTATGATAAAAAAGCTTACCAGCTTCACCTTCCAAAAATTTATTCTTTCATCTTCTTGACCATGTTATATGCTTTTACAAATTCTGCAATAGCATGATTAGGTTTCTATGTTTCATCCTATTGAAATCCATCCCATTTAAAAAAAAGAGACAGCATTTCATTTCACCTCAAGTGCCAAAATAGCCTGGGCTCAGGAAGGATGTCGGGACGTCGCTACCTCAAAAAGGACGTCGGTAAACCAGTTCGGTGCCAAATAGCTGTCTCCAAACAGCTAAAGCCGAAAGGCAGCGTCAAAGAAGTCCCATTCCGTAGCATATGACCCCAGGTTCGAGACCTTCTCCATCCCATTGTCCTGCAGTGGACTAGAAACAGCTACATTTGTGGTTGTTGTTGTAGATTAATACAGGTATCAACATTTGTAGTTGTAAGGATTGTAGTTTGCTTTAAATATCCAGTTACCAATAAAGTAAGGGGTAAATTTGTGTTGTTGGACTATTGTCAGTAGGATTAATAAATGGTGTGGGTTTTTACATCCTGCCTTACTGCTTTCAAGTTACACATCAGAGCTCCATTCTTTATCTTTAAAAGAGGTATCTTCCACCTTCTTCCTAAACGAGGGATGGTGAAATCTATGCAAACCCATTAATCATCATACAGGTAAATTATTCAAAACTGACATCTCCCATTTAAAGGTTTTTTCATTTGGCCAATACATGTCTCTGTGTACAAGACAGGTTCTATCAGTCTTTTCATCCCTACGAAAGACAAATAAGAGCTTCCTGGAATCACTGTTTTGCTCCCATATGGGACCAAGGGGTTGGACACTTCCAGGGAAGAAGAACCAACCAGTTCAGTTCTAGGGGGACTAGAAACCCACCAAGCAGTGAGTCTCCCTATTAATAGAAATTATTCATAGCTATACAAACCTAAGTCTTATAACCTAACTTCCCTCCCCAGTCCTGGACCGAAAGGTCATAAGTAAAGCTTTCAGACTGGTGAGGGGGCCTGGCTTCTTATCCGCGCCCTATCAATAGTTTAAGCACTCGTTAAACTATTCTCACAACAGTCTCGATCGTGGGCTGAAACACTTTACGAGGGGAAGTATGGAGAGAATTTATACATTCTCATTAATCATATGATGCTACTACATTCCGGTAGGCCCTGCTGCTTCCTCCGGTGCCTTGGATGACCGCGGAGGTAGCAGCAGTAGGGGAATCGGTGTTATGAAGCTTCATCTGTGGTGGATAACGGGGGAGGGTGGGCTGTGGCACCCCTAGCAGTACCAGCCGAACTCTGTTGAGTCTCTTGTCAGGCTGGGAGGACCGTAGAGAGGAGAGGTCCCCTTTTCTGTCATTTGTTTGATGTCGGCTATCCCCCAAAATTGGGGGAAGGGCCTTGGTATATGTATGTATGTACATTCAGTCACTCATGGAATCAGTGGTTCCCAAACTTTTTCAGGCTGGTGTCCCCCTGGTTTCCAGATGAACTCCTAGAGACTCCTCCCCCCTTGATACACTTTGAACCACGCAACAGAACAATGCATTCACTTATAATTCTAATGACAATTGTATTTTGTAAACGTACATGTTTTGACATAAGATTATGTAAAAACAAAGGAAAAACGTAAACAAGTTATTTCTTAAATGCTCTTATTGCGACTCTATCGCGCCCAGACAGCTTTTGCCTCACCGCTCACAATGTCAATCCACTGCCCACTTTGGGAAAAACCAATTTAGATTCTCATAAGGCTTTCCACTATTACGCAGTATTCTAGAAGCTTTATTCCAGCTTTGGAATGATATTCCTAATCAGGTAGTTGAATAGGTGGAACTTTTAAAAGTTCAAACTTGCAGCGTTTTTATGTTGAATAGGCTGACTTAAGTTTCTTTCTATAGTTTATATAAGAAAGATTTATTTTAATGCTGTTACTCTTTTTAATACAGTATATTGTATTTCAATTGTTCCTTACTTATTGTAGTTGATTTAACTCCTTATTTCTTTTCCTTACTGGGGTATTTTTCCATGTTTGAGCCCTTGGGCTTATAGTATCTTGCTTTTCCAACTAGGATTGTATCATGGTCTTCCACTGTCTTAGGTTAGAGTTCTCTTGCTTGAGGTTACACTCTGGCACACTATTTTATCTCATTTCTCTTCCACTTGTTTTGTTAAAGTTTTTATAATTTATATAGGAGATATTTATTTTAATGTTACTGTTCTTAATTATTTTATATTTCCTTTTTTCCTTTCCTCACTGGGCTATTTTTCCATGTTTGAGCCCGTGGGCTTATAGCATCTTGCTTTTCCAACTAGGGTTGTAGCTTAGCAGATAATATTAATAATAATAATAATGATAATCCCTAAGGGAGGCCTAGCCTAACATCTTTAGTTAGGATGTTGAACAGGAATCATGACTTTCACTTCTCTTCAGGACTAAAGTACATTGACATTTCCTGGGTCAGTAAAGCAGTCAGATTGGTCATGCAGGGATATCCACTCCCCTTAGGATAAGTCTCCTTTAACGGGCATGTTCTTTCTATGTGGTTTCTCTTCCACTTTTTTATGAAGTTGTTATAGTTTATATATGATAGATATAATTTAATGTTGTTAATTATCTTGAAACTTTATTTTGATTGTTATTACTTCTCTTGGAGTTCATTTCCTTTTTCCTTTCTGTACTGGGCTATTTTTTCCCTGTTGGAGCCCTTGGGCTTAATAGCATCATGCTTTTCCAATTAGGGTTGTAGCTTGGCTAGTAATAATAATAATAATTTCTTTTATTCTTTTGGCATTATATATCCTAAAATGTTTTATTTTGATTGTTATTACTTCTCTTGGAGTTTATTCATGTCATTTTTCCTTTCTGTACTGGGCTATTTTTCCCTGTTGGAGCCCTTGGGCTTATAGCATCATGCTTTTCCAACTAGGGTTGTAGCTTGGCTAGTAATAATAATAACAACTTCTTTTATTCTTTTGGCATTATATATTGCATAAACTTAATAACTTCAATGATTTTTATACATACATCTACCAAGGCACTTCCCCCAATTTTGGGGGATAGCTGACATCAACAAATGAAACAAAACAAAAAAGGGGACCTCTACTCTCTACGTTCCTCCCAGCCTTATGTATTTATTCCACTCTTTAACCCTTTTACCCCCAAAGGACGTACGTACTGGTACGTTTCACAAAAGCCATCCCTTCACCACCATGGACGTACCGGTACGTCCTTGCAAAAAAATGCTATAAAAATTTTTTTTTTCATATTTTTGATAATTCTTTGAGAAAATTCAGGCATTTTCCAAGAGAATGAGACCAACCTGACCTCTCTATAATGAAAATTAAGCCTGTTAGAGCAATTTAAAAAAAGTATACTACGAAATGTGATGGGATAAAAATAACACCTTGTGGGTTAAGGGTTGGAAATTTCCAAATAGCCCGGGGGTAAAAGGGTTAAGTCCCAGGTTAAAGGTCAAAGTGAAGGTAGTGCTACCTATCAGGTGGGCATGGGACCTGATACCTTGGTGTGTTTACCTCATTGAACGCTTAACGGCAATTTCCAGCTGTGGCAAAGTCGTACTCTTATTAAAGGTCTCCGGTTTGTATGGTTAAAATATTTCCTATGAAACTTTACTATTTTTTTGAGTTTTGTATGTGGAAAGTTTAGGCCTGTAAGTCAGGTTAAGCCTATTCTAGGCCAGAATTAAAAAAAATTCAACTTGCAAACAATTCGACCTAAACAGTTTTTTTAGAACCAATTAGATTTGTAAGTTGAGGACCTGTAATTCCTTTTATTTGTTGCATTGTTTAATTAACTTTAGTTTGCAGTCATTATGCATTTGTTGACCTGATATGGTATATGTTAGTGGGATGTTAAAATAACTCCCTTTCTATTTGGTATTTATAAGATGTCTTAAAATAAAACTCTCATAGCCTTACCTTTGGAATGGAAAATAGAATTATTGATGAAATATCTCTCTCTCTCTCTCTCTCTCTCTCTCTCTCTCTCTCTCTCTCTCTCTCTCTCTCTCTCTCTCTCTCTCTCTCTCTCTCTCAGGTATCACAAAACAGAGGCCGTCCCGGGACAGATGCCAGCCAGTTGGTTTTTGTCTTCCACCCACCTAGAGGTGAGCCTCCACAGCAAAGAGTTCCAGGTTTGTGTTGCTAGAAATAATTCAAATTACTTCCAGTTTTGTCATTTGAGCTATAAATGTACACTCCCTTTAGCATCCCCAAAGGACGTACTGGTACGTTTCACAAAAGCCATCCATTTACCCCCATGGACATACCGGTACGTCCTTGCAAAAAAAGGCTATAAAAAAATTTGTTTTCATATTTTTGTTAGTTTTTTGAGAAAATTCAGGTATTTTCCACGAGAATGAGACCAACCTGACCTCTCTATGACAAAAATTAAGGATTTTAGAGCAATTTAAAAATAATTACTGCAAAATGTTTTGGGAAAAAAATAACCCCCTGGGGGTTAGGGTTTGGAAATTTCTAAATAGCCTGGGGGTAAAAGGGTTAACAGCAGAGCTGTATGGTATCCTGACTGTTCTTGAAAAAAGTAGCATTAATGAAAGAGGGAAATTTGGCCATTTTTAGTGATGCAAGTAGTGTGTTGCAGGCATTGACAGTTTTTGAAACCTATGAACCCTTTAGTTTTAAACTTTTTAAGAGTGGCTGTATATTTATCGTTCTGCAGGCAAGGAAGTTTTAAGTTTTACTGAAAAAAGTAGCATTAATGAAAGGGAAATTTTACCATTTTTAGTGATGCAAGTAGTGTTTTGCAGGCATTGACAGTTTTTAAATCCTACGAACCCTTTAATTTTAAACTTTTTAGAGTGGCTGTATATTTGTCTTTCTGCAGGCAAGGAAGTTTAAGTTTTACTGGGTTCCAGGTCATGTGGGTGTGTCCGGAAATGAAGAAGTGGACGATTTAGCAGAAGAGGCATCAGAAAAACTACTTCCTAGAAGATATCTACTTCATTTACCAGCTCCTGCATCACACAGAAAGAAGCGGTTTTACATACGTCATGGAAAAAAAATGTTCTTATACAGGTATATTTTATTTTAGTCTGTTGTTGAATCAGTAGAACTTCAAAAGTTCAAAGTTGGAGCAAATGCCTTTTTGTTGACCAGGCGGACATGAGTCTTTTTATACTTTATATATGACATATCTCTTTTTGACGTTGTTAATAGTTTATATATGACATATCTCTTTTGACATTACTTTTTCTAGAATGATTTATTGTTAATTTGTTCTCTTCAGTTATTTATTTCCTTATTTCCTTTCCTCATTGGGTTATTTTTCCCTGTTGGAGCCCCTGGGCTTATAGCATCTTGCTTTTCCAATTGGGGTTGTAGCTTGGATAGTAATAATAATAATGATAATAGTAATAGAAAGGCTAAAGCATAAATCCTAGGTAATTCTTATATAAGATTATTTTTTCAGTGCCTAAATTTTTCATTATGTTTTCAGCTGGTCTTGACTGATATTTTGTTTGTGTAACTTTCCTGAACCCAACACTATAGGTTGAATTTTATATTTTCAGATGTTAAATATCCATCCATATACCAAAGGCACTTCCCCCAATTTTGGGGGGTAGCCGACATCAACAAGAAACAAAACAAAAAAGGGGACCTCTGCTCTCTACGTTCCTCCAGCCTAACCAGGGACTCAGCCGAGTTCAGCTGGTACTGCTAGGGTGCCACAGCCCAAAGCAATGGCTTTGACACTGCTCCCTGATAATGCCATGAGAAATTAAAAAGCCAACGGGAACTGGTTCGCTGTTGTGATGTCATTCTTCGTGTAGCAGGACTTCAGTTTGAAGCCCACCGATGTGTGTTAGCAGCCTGCTCTCCATATTTTGACTCAATTTTCAAAGGTACAGGAGTCTCTCTCTCTCTCTCTCTCTCTCTCTCTCTCTCTCTCTCTCTCTCTCTCTCTCTCTCTCTCTCTCTCTCTCTCTCTCTCTCTCTCATTATAGTTGCATGTAAATTATTTTCATTAACAAATGTTTATCCAACATTCACTGCATTTCTCTCTCTCTCTCTCTCTCTCTCTCTCTCTCTCTCTCTCTCTCTCTCTCTCTCTCTCTCTCTCTCTCTCTCTCTCTCTCTCTCTCTCTCTCTCTCATTATAGTTGCATGTAAATTATTTTCTTTAACAAATGGTTATCCAACATTCAGTGCATTTATGACTCCAACATTCAGTGCATTTATGACTTAAAAATATCCACCCAAAATTTTCCTAAATCTAACTGGTATTTTATAACCATGACCTGCATACTATCTTTTATTGACAGGAAATTAGAGCATGCTTGTTAGCTATTATATTTATGAAGTATTTTGATTTTCATAATTGTATTCTATAGCACAGTAGTAAGACCAGTGTTAATGTATGGATTTGAAATGTGGGCTCTTAAGACTCTTAAGATGAAAATAGTAAGCAAAGCTTGAGCGAAAGAGATGAGAATGCTGAGGTGTATAATGAAAATATCACTGCTTGATAGATTGTAAAATGATAAAGTAAAAATGGCAGGTGTAGTGAAGATCACCGAGGTGATCAGGATGTCCCAACTGAGAAGTAGATACGTGTTGTGGATGCATGGTTGGGAGGGAGTGAGGCCTTGGGAGGAACCTTTTAAGGGGAGGTAAGAAATTAGACAGGGGAGAGGTAAGGTTGAGGGTGATATGGAAAGAAAAGCTTGGAAAAGGATGCCTTCGGTAGAAGGCATTGGAGAGGGCGTAGAACCAACCCCTTAATATAGGGACAGTAGTGGGAAAGAAAAAAGGATACCTACAGTAGAAGTGTGTATCCAGGAAGGAGATACTGCTGTACTAGAAAATACTTAAATCCAGTGATTTCTTGAGGCTACCGAATGCATGTTGCAGTACAATCCTCTCTTGCATCTTTGAACCTTATTTGATATCTTTGTGCCCAGCTGTTCCCCTTTTTTAACTGTTTATTCCTATGGTGTCCACCTTACGTTTAAGTAAATTCTTAATAGCCTAGAGATGTGATTGCTTGGACTGTGTCAAGGAAGTCTTTTCCGTTTCATGTTGTTTAAAATCTTATATATCACCAAAACTTTTCTATGGTAATTAATGTGAACCTTATCATTAGACATCTTTGTACCCAGCTGTTTGCTTTTTTAACTTTATATTTCTCTGGCGTCCACCTTTCCTTAAAAACAATCTTTCAATAGCATAAAGATATGATTGTTTGGTCTTTTGAAGACTTATGTCAAGGAAGTTAGGTTAGGTTAGGTTTACCATTCATGATGTGTAAGTTCTTCAATATCAACAGAACTTTTTTATTTTTACTTTTCTCTGGCAAATAATGTGTACATCAACTTTATAATACAGCGATCTGATTATCTTCTTTTATCTTTCAGGTATGCTTGCTGCCCTGTAAAAATTTTTGCCAGTGTTATAAGAAGGAAAGCCTCTTTGGAGCAGCTGCACCTACTAGTTCGCCCTCATCTCTCGGCCTTGGACATAATCTAAACGTTTATGATGTAAATAAAAGCTTGGTGTTATCTTTATAACCTTTGCAGTGAAGGCTTTTGTTATTTTTACATTTTTACTGCCAAAATCATGAAACAATTGTGGTTTTTATTATCTATTTTGACTCTGTTAGAGTGAAACAATAGTGGTTTTTATTATTTATTTTGACTTATGAGATTTGGTTCTCGTTTGCTTTGATCTGAAGAAATTTTCAGGTTGAGGAATATGTAGACAGCAATTTCAAACATTATATAACTAGTCTTCTAAATCAGTTGGAAGATTCTATTAACTTGGAGGTATGGGGCCAGAACCATTATAGGTTTATTCATGAATTATATCTTGGGTCAATGTTGAAAGCTGTGAATTGAGTTCTTCTGTAGGGGAGTAATATGTTTCAATAGGAGTGCCCCTGTAGAGGAGTTGAAATTGGATTGCTTTAAATATGAGTAATATGCTGTATTAGAATTGTCTTAAGTGGAGTAAATAGATATTTTTTTTTTGTATTGAATATTTCTGCTAAAATCCCATTTTAGATTTTTTTTAATTTGTGAAATGGAGACTAGATTCCAAACCTTTATGTTAAATTTAACTGGTGTGACAGGAGTTAAGTCACTGAAGGAAGTCAAAAATTCTTGGATTATTGATAACTTAGATGTTTAGTAAAGTTTTGTCCAATGTTCTGTCAAACTAAAGAGAAAATTATTCATTTTGTCTGTTGTTAATAGTTTCCGTCTCTGACAAGCCATTGAACTCTTCTCTTTGTTTTCCTGGCATTCTTTCACCTGAATACTTCTACAAATTTAACATTATCATTGTTAACTTTTATAGACGCATTAGTTCTCAACTGTTTTTATCATTTATGACATTTCCATGCAGCCTTACAGTACTTACGGAAGAGCCATGTCCTGGACGGTGAGGTCAGTTGCCTCCACCTCAACCTCTCCCTGCCTCCAGCCATTTGTATCACTTCATTTGTTTGTATAATTACCCTCAAAGACCACCACAATACTGTCCATGTACTTTACTCTCTGATTTCCATTTCCCCTCTATCCTCCCAGTGAGACAGTGCTCATTTTTCTCTCCTTATGAATAACCCAACAAAACTCGGTTTGGTCTCTCCTATTTCTTTTGCCATTGCTCTCTGCACTCCAAAACTTGCCATTATCTTTTCCTTTGTTACTTTGTCCATCAAAGATATTCTGACCATACTCCTGTAAAATATCATTTCTGCTGTATTTACCTTGTTTCTCAACTCATTATTGTCCAGCTTTCCGACCCATCCAGAAGGGTGGACCACACATATGTTCTTAAAGCCCTAATTCTTGTTTGTACACCAACTCTATTATATGTCGGCAAATTTTGTATATTTTTAAATGCATTTTTGTCTCTCAGGATTCTCTTTCTCATTTTTTCTCTACCATTTTGAGTCTCCATACTACCCAGGTAAACAAAGTTGTTTGATTGTTACTTTTTGGCAGTGTCAGCAATGATCACCGTCACATACATAGTTATTTATATTGACTGATACCGTATCTATTGTTTCTCAAGATATTTTCCCCATATATTGCAAATAGGTTTGGAGACAAAACGCATCCCTGGTGCACTCCTCTCTCTATTTCTGTCCTCATTGCAAAAAGGTCTGGGGACCATACACATCCCTGGTGCATTCCTCTCTATTTCTATCATTGCAAATAGGTCTGGGGACAAAACACATCCCTGGTGCACTCCTCTCTCTATTTCTATCATTGCAAATAGGTCTGGGGACCATACACATCCCTGGTGCATTCCTCTCTATTTCTATCATTGCAAATAGGTTTGGAGACAAAACACATCCCTGGTGCACTCTTCTCTTTATTTCTATCCATGATATCAGATTGTTATTGATGTTGACTCCAGTATGTTGGAAAGTGTCTCTTTTTCCATCTAGGTTTAATCTTAGCAAGATTAGTTTTACGTGTGTTCCTCACTGTTCTATTTTGTTCACTTTTGGCCTTCATTTCCATTTTCTACTGTACTGTGATTGTTTGGAACTTGTAACTTATTAAAATGGGTCTTATTACTTTTACTTTTTACTTTTACGGGTTTATTTCTCGCCCTTCATCAGACACTAAAGTCTGTTCAGGCGGGCCTTGGTGTGGGAAAATAATTTCTTTCCAGTTAATATTTTGCTCTATCTTATCAGTTATTTCGCTAGCATTTGTATTCAGGCTTAATAGTTTTCAGGTCACTATTATAACACTTTCTGAAAAGATAAGTCTTTAGGTTTTTCTTGAAAGCTGCCACATTTTTGCTATTCTTGACATCAAGTGGAAGGTCGTCAACTTTGTTCAAGAATTTATTTTTTATCTTGGGTCAACATATTCATCAGTAATTTCTGTAATCTGGCCTTCCTGTTTATGAACATCTTTTATAATCATATTTTCAATCTTTTTCATTATACATAATTCTTCACTATAGTTAAAAGCATTTCTACATTGGCTACAAATTCTAGTGAAGTTACTCTTGATATGATAGTTGTCCACTGTCTTATTTTTGCCCTGTAGTTCATACCTACAGGTATGTCTTTTGTCCCTAATTTCCTGGGCCTTCTTACAGGTCTGCTTATAGTTATTTCCATATCTACTGGTTTTCTACAAATTTTTAGGCATTTCTGGAATACTGTATAGTCCTTATTCAATCTTTTGCTGAAGTGGATGTTGCAGACTTTATTTAAATTACTAACTCCCTTCTTTTTTAGGTCTTGCTTGAAGGGCCACTCAGGCACAGTATTCTATATTTCTCATGTTTTATTTTTTATAATTTATATATGAAATATCCATTATAATGTTAGTTTTTAAAAATATTTTATTTTAACTGTTCATTACTTGTAGTTTGTTAATTTCCTTGTTTTCTTAACTTTCTGGGCTATATTTCCCTGTTGGAACCCTTGGGCTTATAGCGTATTGCTTTTCCCGCTAGGGTTGTAGCTTAGCTATTAATAATGATGTAGGACTTTTTTTATCCTGTGCTTTATCCAATTTTCAAGTCAACTTTTAAGAATTTCTTTTTCTTGGGTCGACATATTCATCGGAAATATATGTAATCGGTTCTTCCTGCCTTGTTCTATATATGAACATCTTGTTTAATACACTTCAAACTTTGTCGCTAGAACACTCCTCACTACATATATAAACGTTTCTATGTTGACTATAACTTAGGGGTTTCTATGTTGACTATAACGTAGGGGTTTCTACGTTGACTATAACTTAGGGGTTTCTATGTTGACTATAACTTAGGGGTTTCTATGTTGACTATAACTTAGGGGTTTCTACGTTGACTATAACTTAGGGGTTTCTACGTTGACTATAACTTACAGGTTTCTATGTTGACTTGATTTGATGGCTGTCCCCTGTCTTCTCTCTGTCTTGTAATTCAAACCTGAATTCCTGGTGTAATTCAAACCTGAATTCCTTGTGTAATTCAAACCTGAATTCCTGGTGTAATTCAAACCTGAATTCCTTGTGTAATTCAAACCTGAATTCCTGGTGTAATTCAAACCTGAATTCCTGGTGTAATTCAAACCTGAATTCCTGGTGTAATTCAAACCTGAATTCTTGGTGTAATTCAAACCTGAATTCCTGGTGTAATTCCAACCTGAATTCCTTGTTAGTCTGGATTTTCTTCTACCAAATTAGATGTTGTAGACCTTTTTTAAATTGATGACTTTTCTCTTTTAGCTCAGACCTTTTTTAAATTGATGACTTTTCTCTTTTAGCTCAGACCTTTTTTAAATGGATGACTTTTCTCTTTTAGCTCAGACCTTTTTTAAATGGATGACTTTTCTCTTTTAGCTCAGACCTTTTTTAAATGGATGACTTTTCTCTTTTAGCTCAGACCTTTTTTAAATGGATGACTTTTCTCTCTTAGCTCGACAGAACATTGGTCAGAATAGTGCTTACAGTGGGGGAAGTAATATTAGAATGTGCAGATAATAGGTCCGATAACGTCAAAGCTTAGGTAGATTCATTGACAGTTTTATGGCAATTCGAATTTCTTTAATTGTTTTTGTGGTAGAAAACTCATCCAAAGAAAACTAGTTTATTAGGCTTATATTGGTTGTCTGAGAGTTGGGTAATTTATAATTTGTGTAGAGCCTCAGTGAATTTTTTTTTACCATTGGCTCAAAGCGTTTTTAATTTGTCTTGTTGAATAGAGTTTCATGATGAGTAAAATCAAATGGCAGAAGAAGGGATTTTAAGGTAATCACAATTTTGGTGCTTATTATAATTGTTTATTATATAAAGTATATCTGGAGACAATTAGTCACGAGAATTTGTTCCTATGCAAATACAGACCATCGTTCTTCAGATGGGTATGCTTTCAGCCTGATGCTGGAGCGCCGCTGAATAGATTAACGAACAGTTCAGCGACAGGTTGGATTGAAGGGCGGAGGAGTGTCGCCCCCTTGTCAAGGTCTATTCACTTTTGGTTTCTGGCCACATCAAACTTTTTTTCTTTTTTCTTTTTCAGGAAGTGAATGCTGTCTACCAATTGTTATGTGAAGTGAGACACTCGATTCTGGGAAGATGGACTTTATTATTGTTTGCAGTCAATCCCATATGTCGAGTGTTAGTTGTGACCTCTTTGTGGTGGCAGATGCATGCTTTGAGGGGGAAGGAAGAGCTATGCTTTTTCTTCATGTTTATCAGGTGCGTCTGCTTTTGCTGCTTCTTTGCTTACTCCTCTGGCTCAATCCCCAGGGAATGTTATAGGAGCAAGGAGCCCTCTGATCTGCGTCTGTGATCTCTCAAGTTCTGGTGGCATATGCGGTTCATCCTGCAATCGCCCCAACCCTTTAGAGGTTGGAGGCTCTTCTCCATTTGCCTACCACTGAGGATGAGAGTAACCTAAGGAGGTTTTGGTCCCCTTAAGTCTTCCAGGTACAGTAGGCTAATCATGTCATTGTTTCTGATGGTGTCTGCAGTGGTTGCCCTCCTTCAGGCAGGGAGGACAGTTTCTCCGGTGGCAGGGGTTACCTGTGCATCTCCTTCACCAAGTCACCCATCCCCCCCTTTCCCCTGTGCATCTCTACTTCTGCTTGGGGGTTCTCTGGCTTCGCTCCCCTGTAAATGTGACTATCCCTCCAGGAGACATTATTCTCCAGTGTTGTGGTTCCTGTTATAGCAACCCCGGTGGTTTCTTCCCTTGGTGAAGAGTCATCCGGGGCTTCTCTCGGATTTCAACTCCTGTGCTTTTAGTGCCCGAGGGCAGGGTTGGAAACATGCACATTCTTCTTCTTTGTCGTCGTCTTTGGTTTCTAACTGTTAACTTCTTAGATGAAGAAGCAGAGTAAGTCTTGGTAGCTGTATGAAGGGCTCCTTAGTGACACTTCAATTCCCAAGGGCCAATGCAAAGGATGAGGGTCACGACTTCCATCTGCCCCATTAGAGCCAGGCTTGGGTCCCTTGCTACCAGAATGTTGCTATGGCTCTGTTTTTATAGGCCCACGGGGTTGATGTACATGGTCTGGGTTGTGATCTTTGGTCGCAGCTTCGATCCTCGCTCCCACTGTGACTGTCCTTAGATTCTGGACTGCCTCTATAGCCACTGATGCTACAGCTCCGCTTTTCCGGCATTGACCCCACCGAGCGTTGCTGCTTACTACCCTCTTCTTCCCATTGTTCCTCTCCCCTTTTCTCTTTTGCCAAGAGTATACGCATCCATTCTTCCAAGAGCCCTTGCCTTGCAGGCATAGGTAAGAGGGAGTTTTGAGTGGATCCGCAAAAGAATCCCATAGGGTGACGACTTTATGCTTTCAGTGAATCTGAAAGATCCGTACTTTACCTGTGCTTTAGGTCATTATTAATGCTCCCTTCAGTAATGGTTTCATATGCTGTTTTCATGTCTGGGCTTCAATCTGGGTACTGCTCCTCAGGAGTTCGTTCAGATGATATTCTGGGTAGTAATTTACGGACCCCTTTATGGAATACAGTACGTTAAAATGTGGATGTATTCCTCAAGTCGGTAATCCTGGTCTTCATGTGTCAGTAGTGACATAATTAAGGTTAACTTTGCACTTTCGTCATGATATTGTAATTGTGATAATTGAGGCGAAGTTGAATTTCTTACCCAAGCTGAGGTTAAAACACTTGGCAATGCGGGTAAGTTATATTTGATTACACAAAATAATCTTGGCTACTGTTCTGCACTTGAGGAGCTGGTATGGTACCTCAAAAGCAAGTGTCTTTGCACGAGATCTCTTCAGGTACTTTTTGAAGAATCTGCTTCGTCACCAGGGATTGCCATCCCTCATGCTGATGAGAATAGGTGACATGGGTAGATCTTACCTCTTGGCTTAAAAGGAACCCTTGTATGATAGTCCCACTACTTTGCGTCTTGACATGCAATGGTACGCGGATGTGTCACGGGTTGCCGCACACCTTAACAACAGGGTTGTCATATTTGTGGTCGGACGAAGCATCGATTCTGATGTCCTGGGATTAGCAGCCGTTAATAGCGCCACAAGCCTTCCAATAACGTTGAGACATCCAGTTAGTTGCTGACACACCACCACATGTGTAGCTCTACAAGCTGACAAAGCAAATGCATTTCAGGACAGCATTACATGCCAAGGAGTTGTCTGTTGGGAACATTCCTGGCAAGGAGAATGGGCTGGCAGAATCACTTTAGTTGCCAATGATCATAGTGGTCCCTACATCCAGATGTATCGGATAGTCTTCTGGTTGTGGGGCTCTACGGAAATCGACGCTGGTTCACCTTACGGCTAGATAATAAGTGCCCTAGGTTTCCCCTCCTTATCCATGGTCTGTATCAAAGTTGCCTTCCAACATCCAAGGGATAACTTGAATGGTTACACCCAGTCTCCATTCAATCCTGTTCCTTTTGCTAATCTGTTGTGGGGTATTAGACCAATACTCGTTGATTTGAGTGGCTCCCAGATGGTCATGTGGGAATGGTTTCCTGCTCTGCTTTGTCGAGATCCCAAAGGAACTCTCTTGGGCCTCGAGTTGGATCATTTCTACACCAGATCGCAGAGTTTCTGTTCTTCCTGGCTGGGAGAAGCTGCTCTTGGTTGCATAAGTCAAGGCCTCAGATTTGACCTTGGTACTTCTGATGGTAGGGGATAGAACTCTCCTCAGTCTTGCTGTTTTTTAATGCCTTGTCCGAGCCTTTTTAGAGAAGACCTCGTCAAGATTCTGACTAGTAACCGTCTTTGTTGTCTTATAATCTGTGAAAAGGTTAGGAGAGTGACTGGATATCTCTGCCTTAGTCTCCTATTCTAAGAGGTGTAGGAATTCCTTAGTCTAGTACCAAAGCACATGGAAAAACACTTTCACTGATGGGACATAATTCCAGGTTTGAGTCCTCTATCCCATCTCTGTGTAGAGTTGCAAGTGGTGTGGAGAGAAGAGGCTTTTGTTGCTCTTTTTAAGGTTCTGCAGTGGTGTCTGAAGAAGCCCGGAGTGTCTGTAACTTCTTTAGCACGGGCAGAATAGCGAAAGTTGTCTCTAATACTATCACTTTCAGACTTCGGTGTCTACTAGTAAAGCATATACTGTACCTCGACTGCTGAGATATTCTAGGTAGGACTGGAACTCTCGAGATCTCTTCAGGTACTTTTTGAAGAATCTGCTTCGTCACCAGGGATTGCCATCCCTCATGCTGATGAGAATAGGAGACATGGGTAGATCTTACCTCTTGGCTAAAGAGGAACCCTTGTATGAGAGTCCCACTACTTTGCGTCTTGACATGCAATGGTACGCGGATGTGTCACAGGTTGCCGCACACCTTAACAACAGGGTTGTCATATTTGTGGTCGGATGAAGCAACTACTTTGAAGTCCTGGAATTGGCAGCCGTTGTAGTGCTACAAACCTTCCAATAATGTTAAGGAGACATCCAGTTAGTTGCTGACACCACCACCATATGTGTAGCTCTACAAGCTGAGAAAGCAGATGCAGTTCAGGACATTACATGCCAGGGAGTTGTCAGTCGGGAACATTCCTGGCAAGGAGAATGGGCTGGCAGAATCAGTTTAGTTGCCAATGGTCATAGTGGTCCCTACTTCCAGATGTATCAGATAGGCACCTGGTTGTAGGGCTCCACGGAAATCGACATTGGTTCACCTTACGGCTAGATAATAAGTGCCCTAGGTTTCCCCTCCTTATCAACCCCATGATCAGTATCAAAGTTGCCTTCCAACATCCATGGGATAACTAGAATGGTTACACCCAGTCTCCATTCAATCCTGTTCCTTTTGCTAATCTGTTGTGGGGTATTAGACCAGTACTCATTGATTCGAGTGGCTCCCAGATGGTCTCATGGGGATGGTTTCCTGCTCTGCCATGTCGAGATCCCAAACGAACTCTCATGGCCTTCACTCCCAGGGAAGTGGGGAATTTTCTATGATGGATATCACAAAAGATTCTTCTAGAGTTGGATCATTTCTACACCAGATCGCAGAGTTTCAGTTCTTCCTGGCTGGGAGAAGCTCCTCTCGGTTGCATAAGTCAAGGCTACCCTCAGACTTGAGCTTGGTATTTCTGATGGTAGGGGATAGAACTCTCCTCAGTCTTGCTGTTTCTAGTACCTTGTCCGAGCTTTTTGTAGAGAGGACCTCAGTCAAGATTCTGACCCGCAAGACTGTCTTTGTTGCCTTATAATCGGTGAAAAGGTTAGGAGAGTGACTGGATATCTCTGCCTTAGTCTCCTATTCTAAGAGGTGTAGGAATTCCTTAGTCTAGTACCAAAGCTCAGTCAAGATTCTGACCCGCAAGACTCTTTGTTGCCTTATAATTGGTGAAAAGGTTAGGCGAGTGACTGGATATCTCTGCCTTAGTCTCCTATTCTAAGAGGTGTAGGAATTCCTTAGTCTAGTACCAAAGCTCAGTCAAGATTCTGACCCGCAAGACTGTCTTTGTTGCCTTATAATTGGTGAAAAGGTTAGGCGAGTGACTGGATATCTCTGCCTTAGTCTCCTATTCTAAGAGGTGTAGGAATTCCTTAGTCTAGTACCAAAGCTCAGTCAAGATTCTGACCCGCAAGACTGTCTTTGTTGCCTTATAATCGGTGAAAAGGTTAGGCGAGTGACTGGATATCTCTGCCTTAGTCTCCTATTCTAAGAGGTGTAGGAATTCCTTAGTCTAGTACCAAAGCTCAGTCAAGATTCTGACCCGCAAGACTGTCTTTGTTGCCTTATAATCGGTGAAAAGGTTAGGCGAGTGACTGGATATCTCTGCCTTAGTCTCCTATTCTAAGAGGTGTAGGAATTCCTTAGTCTAGTACCAAAGCTCAGTCAAGATTCTGACCCGCAAGACTGTCTTTGTTGCCTTATAATCGGTGAAAAGGTTAGGCGAGTGACTGGATATCTCTGCCTTAGTCTCCTATTCTAAGAGGTGTAGGAATTCCTTAGTCTAGTACCAAAGCTCAGTCAAGATTCTGACCCGCAAGACTGTCTTTGTTGCCTTATAATCGGTGAAAAGGTTAGGCGAGTGACTGGATATCTCTGCCTTAGTCTCTTATTCTAAGAGGTGTAGGAATTCCTTAGTCTAGTACCAAAGCTCAGTCAAGATTCTGACCCGCAAGACTGTCTTTGTTGCCTTATAATCGGTGAAAAGGTTAGGCGAGTGACTGGATATCTCTGCCTTAGTCTCCTATTCTAAGAGGTGTAGGAATTCCTTAGTCTAGTACCAAAGCTCAGACAGTCTTGACTTTGTTGCCTTATAATCGGTGAAAAGGTTAGGCGAGTGACTGGATATCTCTGCCTTAGTCTCCTATTCTAAGAGGTGTAGGAATTCCTTAGTCTAGTACCAAAGCTCAGTCAAGATTCTGACCCGCAAGACTGTCTTTGTTGCCTTATAATCGGTGAAAAGGTTAGGCGAGTGACTGGATATCTCTGCCTTAGTCTCCTATTCTAAGAGGTGTAGGAATTCCTTAGTCTAGTACCAAAGCACATGGAAAAACACTTTCGCTGATGGGATATATTTCCAAGTTTGAGTCCTCTATCCCATCTCTGTGTAGAGCTGGAATTGGTACGGAGAGAAGAGGCTTTTGTGGCCCTTTTTAAGGTTCTGCAGTGGTGTCTGTAACTTCTTTAGCACGGGCAGAATAGAGTAAAGTGTCTCTAATACTATCTCTTTCAGACTTCAGGAGTCTATTAGTAAAGCATATACTGTACCTCGACTGTCGAGAGATTCTAGGTAGGACTGGAACTCTCGAGGTCATGACTTTAGCCCCAACCTTATCTTCCAGGCAACCTTATCTTCCAGGCATCTTGCTGGGCAATTAGGGATAAGGTGTGTATGCTGTAGACCATATTCACGGTCTTAATTCTGCAAGAGTACTCGCAAGCCTCTTGACGCATTTGTTTGTTCTTGTGGTGGCTGCTCAATTAGTGGTATAGCTAGCCCAGTTCCCTTACAAGACTGTAAGCATCTTGTCTAGTAACATATAGATGTATGAAGGCTGAGTGACTGGCACTTTCCATTCTATCTGCTCCTAACTAAAGGTCAAAGTGTTTCTATCTAGATCTGACTTTGTTAATGAGTTCCATTTCTTAGATCGTGAAGAACTTCTATCCTCCCTAGATGAGGATGAGGATTATGGAATATATACTAAGGTCTTCACATGCCTTCTAAGTAATTTGTATTTTTCCTAGCTATACAAACCAGTCGTATAAATTATACTTCCCTCAGCAACCACACCTCTTGGTCATTTCACTCTAAACTATTGGTTTCCTGTTGTCATTTGTAGTTTCAATAGTTTTTAATGCTATTATGACACCAATAACCTTGGTTGCTTTCCTGGTTTTTCCTAGAGTTCCTGCACATTTCAAAGAAGTCTTTGAAAGTAATTGGCCTGCGTATTGTCCTCTGCATTACATTTGATAAGCAAGAAGTAATGTTCTTTATTGTAACTATTTGGACCTGCTTTGCATTTTCAATATTGCAATTTCTTTCAAGATTTTTTCTTGACATGGTTCTTATCAACCGCCAGATGAATTCTACTGGTTGATGAATTGGTCACTCATTCAAAATAAGGGAAATCTTTGTTAAATATCTTTCAAGGTATGGTTACATCTATACCTTTGTTTTATTTTTCTGCACATTGCTGCTTCCTTACTATGTTCCTAAGGCCTGTAGGAAACTGCTTCTCCAAGTACCGCTAATAATGGTTGCTTTTTCTAATTCTGAAGTTTATTAAAGGTTCCTGGACTTGTAGCCTTTTGCTACTGTGTTCTTTGCCACCTTGCAACTGCACTTTTTGTAGTTGTTCTTCCAGCATGGTTTTCAACTTTTGGACCTTCATTCTCTAGTCAAATTGTACTGTTATTGCCACCTTTCTTACAGCTGGGTTTCCAATCTTTGCTATAGTGCAACTGCACTGTTTTCACTACCTTACAGCTGGGATTCCAACCTCCTGATGTATGGTTCAACTGCGCATATTGCTACTGTACTTCCAGCTAGGGTTCCAATCTGGACCTTCGGCCCCCTAGTGTACTTTTTGCCACCTTTCTAACTCAGGTTTTCCAACCTGTGGACCTTTACTCTAGTGCATTTGTTGTACCAGATGGGTTTCCAATCTCTGGACCTTTGCTCTGTTGCACTTTTTACCACCTTCCAGCATTGTGTTTAACCACTGGAATTGCAACAGCCAATTTATACCCCATAGTTTTAACACTACTAAATTTCCTACTAAATGAACACCATTGGAAGAGACTTATTGTGATAAATCTCTCCTTACATCCTAGCCAGGTTTTGTACCACCCGTGACTCTCTCCCTAATGTTGTATTACTGATATCTTTTATGCTTTAGCCTCAGTGACTAACTGAACAGGTATAATCTTATAATGTACTAAAGCTTTTGTGTGTAAAGTAGAAAATGTTACGGCACTAAAGTCCAATTTCAATTTGAGACTGTGCCAGTTCAAGGTATGAATTAATGAAGATCAAAAATAAAAAACACACGTAAATTGATCTTTGATTAAAGGTACTGCCTTTAGTGCAAGTTGCTTGTTGCTAAAATGAGTATAAATAAGTTCAAACCAAATTTGCATAAAATAGTATAGGCTATATTGAACAAGCTAGCTTTGCAACAAACATCTTGCACTAAAGGCATTTTTTTTCAAGGGAGAGGCTTAAATGTATACTTAACATGTAAAATAATAAAGCAAAATGTATAAGAGGATACAATAAAAATCAAAGAAATAAACATGGTAATTTTATTAACATCTCAAATACCTTACATAAGTTAAAATGCAAAAATCAAAGAAATAAACATGGTAATTTTATTAACATCTCAAATACCTTACATAAGTTAAAATGCCTATAAGCACCTCTTGGGTTGCACGGGACAGGGAGTGCAGTGTGGCCACCCACCTGAAGAGGAGGGAAAAGGAAAGAGGAAGAGTTGATGGAGAGGTGTGGGATCCCAGACACTTCTTTTTCATAACCCCCTTCTCTCTCCCTCCCTCCCTACCCCCTTTTCTTATTGACTTGTGTGTATGATTCTTTCCCTCAGTGTCTCCTCTCTCTCTCTCTCTCTCTTTCTCTCACCCAGGTCTCTGTTTCAACCTGTTTTCTCCAGATGTTCAGTTCTTTAATTTTGGTCTGGAATACAAGGCCTTTAATATTACCATGTTAGGTGGTAGAGTTGGCTTGTTGGAATATGATGTTTTAGAGTGACCCTTAAATAGTTCAAGTCAGTAAGTTTAAGTGTCCATCTAAAAGGGCTTAGTCATGTTCCTCATAAAAAATTTGGGTGAAATAAGTTTTGCATTCAAGAATCATAAACTTTCTCAGAGTGAGGTTACTTTGATCCAATTATTTTTGGTATAGAAGTTTTCTAATGAATAAATACCATGATTTAACCTGTGATATTATTTCTGTAGATTATTCAAATGCAAATCTAGAAATGGTGGTCAACAGAAAACACAAGTATATGATTTGGTATATATTTACATGAGAAAATAACAGACTTTACATGGATAAGGAAATATTTCAAATCCTTCATGTTTCCCAAAGGAACAGGAAAGCACTGTCTCCATAAATTAGCAAGATTGTTTTTTTTTTTATAAAAAGAGAAAATGAAAACCCTACCAAGGCCCACCCCATGTCCCACCTAGTAACAAATTATTAAAGCAGTTTTCATTCTTTAAAAAAAGGTGTTACTAGGTCCTTGAATGTTTTCATTTTCTCTTTTTTTTCTTTTTTTTAGCAATTTATTTTCATACACTGATTCACATAGCATAATTATAAACTGCTTATTTTACTGCTTACAGTCTAACCTTCAATATCACTGGTTGAACAATCTTATAATAAACGCAAACTAAACTTCAAATTACATTTTAAAAATTTATTCTAAATTTGCTGTTTGTCTTAAAATAATAAACTCAAACAAAACTTCAAATTACATTTTAAAAATTTATTTTAAATTTGCTACTTTGTCTCAAAATTTCTTTGGTTGCTAAAAAGGCCACATTACATTCAGAAGAGATAAGATACAAAATTTTTTATCTAAAATATCATCCTCGGTCAAATGCAAGTAAAAGTCACTTTAATAAAATGGTATCAAAAGACCTTAAAGCATTTCTCGCATTAGCAGTAATTGCGGATATATTTCTATTCAATTCCCATTAAAAATTGCCCGAAATCCGTAAACACCAAAATGTACAGACAAAGACAGAATATTTCATGGGTCACACGCATCCATCTCTTGAACCACGAGAATCTTCCAAAGAGAACCATAGCCAATATTTGACCGAATCCTATGCGAACCTCTTACACTCGACTTGTAACAAATCCCGAATAGAAGAACCATGGTATCGCCAAGTGCTTATCAGAGCTATGTGAGGAAAACATCATCAGCTGAATACAGTATGAAACACTTGTGTAGGCTTGCCATTATTAATGGGCATTTCAACTCCCTTTCAGTTTTTTAATATGGAATGCTGATGCCCAGGGTATATGAGTCAACTCTGTTCAACAAACCAACTTAAGAAACACACTTCCAAGTATCATGAAGTAAATGAAATCATGACAAATCAATTAAATTGGTTTTGGTTCAGCATGTAAATACAATAATTTTGTAACTATCTATGTTACAAGGAAGAAAAATACAGTACAGCACTGCAAGGTACAAGAAAGCACAGTAATTACATAAGGGTCCAGACACCTACTGTAACTTCTCAAATGTTTGATCACAAAATTGAAGATCTGCTTCCAATAATTCACTACATAAGTAGTTTCATTTGAAAGTACCAAACTGTATATTAATGCCCTTCAGTTAACTCTACTGAAGTTTGGCCAAACAATCTATATTTCATGGTAGTTAAGTCCAAAATAAAGAACTATACAAAAAAACCTGACTACGAAACACGGTCATCGAGTTACCAAAATCCAGAAAATGCCGATACAAGAATATCTATTAAAAGTAAAGAATCACTTCTTGCATATGTTCTGCAAAGAAAGGGCTATTCATCAAACCTGTCCGAGATATGAACTTGCTGTTAGATTAGATATAATCTTTACATTATTACATTGAAGGAAAGTTGATGAAATCACATGCAAGAGTACAATATCTAACATTGAAGAATTTCTTTGGCATCTCAATGCAATAAAATCTGAAACTATCATAAAGAAAAGAGAACCCAGCTGGAATAAAGGTGGCAAAAACATACTGCATATATGCAGTGTAACATGAAAAAGATGCAATCCTCTAAAATAAGTTAATGTAAGTCATCGCGAACATAGATCAGATCTTTAGGGAAATTCCCAAACCATGGAAAGAATTCTTTAACTGCGAAAGCAATCATGAGATTGACTGGCACACGCCTAGTTCGAAGGATTATGCAACATTTCCCAGATCTAAAACCTATAGGGCTACTACGTAAGAAATGATTAGGGTATGACAACCTTAGAGGATTTTTTCAAGTACGTAAGGCATAACGTGGAGCAACCTCATCTTAGAAATCAAAACTCAGAAGCTTTTAAGAGAGACCTTAGAAGACTTGAGAAGCCAGTACAAGAAACAATCAAAGTAAGGTCACAAGTAGTCTATGTACTTGAGTGCCAAGAATACTTAAAATTTCATTTCCAAAAATGATTTTGGATTACAGACTGCATATATGAAATACCAATGAGGTTTTATGAGTCAATCCCACAAGGATACGAGGCTAAGGATGCACGAGGATAATACCTGTACTAGGAAATCAAGAAATGCTACTTTTCCAGTGCTGTAGTTCCCTCCTAATAGATTAGGAAGATGCAATAAGAGGAAATACAAAGAGAAGCAATTCCATACTCAAAACACCACTGCAAATTAAAAACCTTCACATTGCCAACAGTAAACCAAACTACGAAAAAGACCCAACCTCTCATCACTATACCTGGCAAATGTGGTGTACATGAATAAATATTACAAACGGAAAAATTGATTCTATACGACTCAAGTTACCTTAAAGCATGAAATGACCTTCAACTTTCCACTAATAGGACTCCACCAACGTAAAAGAATAAAAGTCCTGCCTATCGGCTTCTCTCTATGCACTTTTATAATAAAACAGTTCAACTACGGAGCATTTGGCATCCTTAATGTTGCAGATGCAAAACAAAGGATCAAATGACCATAAAAAAATTTCTATAGGATGTGGATCACTTCATCAAGACTGGAGATTTGAGTACAGAACTAAGACAGATGTCAACCAACAATATCTGGTTTCTCATTGCCACTATCAATGTACTTTCATTTTTTATGGAATGAAAATAAGAGGCTAATTCATTAGATTAACTTTGATATAAAAATATCTACAAATACACTTCTACCTTCAATATTTCCTTTTCAAGTATCCGTGTGTATGACCAATCAAAAATGGGAAACCAGACTCAATACTTATTTCCAAAGAAACAAGGAAAAAAATAAATATGGCAATTAACTTATTGTCAGAAGTTCATCAAAAAAGGCTATCTGCCACTAGAATTATTTAAGAAAAGCAACGAGAGGCAATTCCTTCACAGAACACTGAGACAAACAGCATTCAAAGATAATGCCCTCAATAATACAATTCAAACGGGATTTCATTTCCTTTTGCTCTTTCTACACATGGCTATCTGATAACCAGACTTTTCTTGCTACAATTTTCATCTCTCAATAAAGAACAAATGATCCGCTTGTCAAAAGAAAGTAGGAAGTTGTCTTGGTAGTCCGGTGGTAAAACTACTAAAACAATATTTAATCAGAAAACCTTTTTAATCAGCTTCAATGAAACAACAGAAGGCAGAGGATCCCCACCAACCTTCAGAATAAAAGTCAATAAATAAGACTAAAAAGACTGATTCCATTTCAAATTAGCATCAATGTAGGCAGAAAACCACCACTGATATACTATTCATGCAGTTTTAACCTTCCTTTAAAGAATGAACATGACATTGGTTTATACTTGCAGCCATCCTGATTGGAAATGGTAATCAAAGTCACCATGGACATAGATGAGAAGTTCTTTAGGGAAATTCCCAAAGAGAAAAGATCTCTTTAACCAAGAAAGCTCTTGTGAGACTGATAGGGACAAGTCTAGTTCAAAGAACTATACAACATTTCCTAAGCCTAAAACCTATAGGCTTAATATGAAAGAGAAAAATATGATGGTATGACAAATCTAGAGGATTTATTTGAGTACATAAGCCATAGGTGAAGCACCAAGCAGTAAGGTAACGGGTAGACCCTGAACTTGAGTACTGTACCAAGCATGGCGTACCAAGCAGTAAGGTCACAGGTAGACCATGAACTCGAGCACTGTACCAAGCATGCAGTACCCAGCAGTAAGGTCACGGGTAGACCATGAACTTGAGTGCTGTACCAAGCATGGAGTACCAAGCAGTAAGGTCACGGGTAGACCCTGAACTTGAGTGCCGTACCAAGCATGGAGTACCAAGCAGTAAGGTCACGGGTAGACCACGAACTTGAGTGCCGTACCAAGCATGGAGTACCAAGCAGTAAGGTCACGGGTAGACCCTGAACTTGAGTGCCGTACCAAGCATGGAGTACCAAGCAGTAAGGTCACGGGTAGACCACGAACTTGAGTGCCGTACCAAGCATGGAGTACCAAGCAGTAAGGTCACGGGTAGACCCTGAACTTGAGTGCCGTACCAAGCATGGAGTACCAAGCAGTAAGGTCACGGGTAGACCACGAACTTGAGTGCCGTACCAAGCATGGAGTACCAAGCAGTAAGGTTACGGGTAGACCACTGTACCATCTTGAATGTAGAACTAGGTGATAAATTTTGCACATTTAGACATGTTTTTAATATTCAAATAAGCCATATATTATCCTCCTCTTAATATCTGGATTCTCTCTATACCTCAGGATCAGAGACCCAAGGGGGAATCGATTCAAAGATAATAGCTTCTGGTTGGCCCGGGAATCGAGCCCGGGTCCGAGAAACTGAGGTGACAGTGACATACCATCTAGCCGTTAATTCTAAGAGCTTTGCCTTCTCAACACTACACAGTATTCTAGAAATTTTATTCCACCTGTGACCAGATTGTAGAATGACCTTCCCAATCGAGCAGTTGAATTAGTGGAACTTCCGAAGTTTGAACTTTCTACAAATGGTTTTCTGTTGGACTCTGTTGGACAGATTGACTTAAGTCTTAAAATTATTACTGAACCATGCTGGAGCATTTAGGCTTGTAGCATCCTGCTTTTCCTACTAAGATTGTAGCTTGGTAGTAATAACAATATGTCAGGAAAAACAATGAAGAGAATTCCACATCGTGTATCTGGGTCTTGAAATAATAAAAGTCACAGGAACATGAGAAAGATTATCCAGGAAGATTTCAAAGAGTCTATTGGCACCCTGAACAAAAAAGTTAAGGATATTGTCCCTTAACTTGTGACAATTTCAAAAATTGAACCCTCCTAGGAATCAGAGAAGCAGTAATGCTATACTGTACTTTAAGGTGAAGTAACAAATAGCATTTGAAGTTTTACCCGTTTTTATCAACTGGGTATGAGAATATTCCTTTCTTTTTTCAAAATTAGGACATTCTACTCTGCAGAGGACTATCCTTCCATATGGAAAATGAGATAATTATATTCTTTGGTATAAAATTAACTACTTTGTATGCATATAAAAAAAGCACACTACTACCGAGCATATTTCTTTAGAAGACAGACTGGACGTGAACTATAAAAATGAAAGCTCCAAGTCTATGTGAGAAGAAACAAACACATGTTCATCTTTGGTTCAAAATGAACTGCTGCGTAAGCATATAAAAAAAGCACGCTTACCACCAAACATATTCTTTGAGACAACAGTCTGAACATGAAACGGTACAAAAAAGGGATTTTGACGAAGGAAAAATCTATTTCTGGGCGAGGAACCTGTGTCGCCCAGTGAAATGCTCCTTAAAGCACCATTTCAAAGGTATAGATACTGCTAAATATACCAGAGAAAAAAGTTGCATGGAATGCTAGAAATATATCCAGCTCGCTCACCCGTAAAGGGTGTCGGTATTAAAACTGGGGCGAGTGATACCACTACCAGAGATCCCTTTCCAATTAGACTTCTCCCTCCTCAAAATCCCCCGTTACTACGAGGTGTCGTTCAAAAGCTTTAATGTACAGTATATGTGAGCTTATGGAATGTGGAAGATAAAACTAGAGACCTTCACTTATTTTCTCTAATTCTGCTTTCTATCCTGAACCATCAAATTTTCAGGATTCAATTTAATAAAGACTTCAAGAAGTCTCTGTTATAAATATTGCAGTTGTCATTTTAATCAATTTTTGTTTATCCCTTTCTCAGAAGATTTTAAAAACAATGTTTTTTTAAATCCATTAGATCATGACTTGAATGATAAGCAGATGACAAATTGAAACCAGTCATAATTTGATCTTCCAGAAAGGAGAGATGACCCTTAAATGGGTAGCATATAATGTTTGCTCTTTCTTTTCCCACAGCACTGGGTACATTAGGCTCTTTGAGGCGTCCATTTGAACCCTCGGTTTTGAACGGCCGTCTGCTCTCTTAATTCTATCTGGTTGCCTTTGTGTAACTTCAACTCTGTTCCAGCACTCACTTATTTCAAAGGACCAAGCCTATAGAATCCTATGAACCAACTAAGTGTTCTGTTCTACTACAATGGAACACTGTAATAACAATCTCAAATCAATAAAAACAATGGAAGAATGGGGGGAGACCTTAATAAAAGTTATAGACGTCCCCATGTAATGAAATGGATTGTACTGGTATGATAAAATTTAGGCAACAGGCCAGGAACTTGGATGGGTGAAGTCACTCAGCGGTATCACGAATAAAGTCAACGAACTACTCTTGTGGATATCTCTTTTAACACAGTACCTAGTGATAAATACCCATCTCTAAGACAAAACTCAAATCAGTGAGCATGAGTTAACAAGAGCCAAGATTTTACAGCAGTAAACACTGCTTTTTACTTTGTCCATTTGAGTGGATGGATGGAGTGAAGGAAGCTCTGGGTGATAGGAGGATTGATGTGAGAGAGGCAAGAGAGCGTGCTAGAAATAGGAATGAATGGCGAGCAATTGTGACGCAGTTCCGGTAGGCCCTGCTGCTTCCTCTGGTGCCTTGGAAGAACGCAGAGGTAACAGCGGTAGGGGATTCAGCGTTATGAAGCTTCATCTGTGGTGGATAACGGGGGAGGGTGGGCTGTGGCACCCTAGCAGTACCAGCCGAACTCGGTTGAGTCCCTTGTCAGGCTGGGAGGAACGTAGAGAGGAGAGGTCCCCTTTTCTGTTTTATTTGTTTGATGTCGGCTACCCCCAAAATTGGGGGAAGTGCCTTGGTATATGTATGTATGTATTATCTCTCTCCACATTTGTTTAAAACATGGGAAAAGTAAAGTAAAGGAACTTTCCCAATACACTAAATTTGTCTCAAAATTTGAGCCAAATGTGTTCTGCATACAAGATATGTATGTTTATTTATCATTTCCATCAGTAGTTTAACTATAATCTTTTGTCTTTATTTTGTCTCAAGACATAAGGGGTGGAAAGATACAGGACTTTGAGCCAGTTTCTTTGAGAATAATAATAACAACTATCTCCCAAAGACATGGGAACAGTACCAAGCGTTCTTCAAATACAACAAATAAACCGGGAATAAGAATGTCAGCACAGCAACTAGATGAGACTGAAGGCCAAACATCCAGAGCTTTGAATGTTCCTGGAACAAAAACAAGAAACAAAGGACACAAGCCTTTTCTGGGATACATGGAACAAATACAGTGATCCTTATGATTCCTCCAAAGGTCCATAATATTCAACCAACAATGTTTCCTTAGATTCCCAGACATCTGAAAACCCACCAGTTCAGCGACATAGCTAAGACAAGAACGAGACGACAACATGACACCCCTATTCAGAATTTCCTACAGGGCCGCCAAAGGTCTAAACGGCAATACTAACTATGGCCCGCAGTGTCCGACGCCCTGTGGACCAAGAGATCTCAACGCACCCGCAATATCGGCGAGTCTGTATGTACAATTGGTGAAAACAGTTGACGAGTATTCCTAATGACAATTTAACAGTTTTCAATTCAATTACTGCAGCTAAAGAATACGATACACTCTTTTAAAACCATTATACAAAAGTGGGTTTTACATTTCATGTGACTCGTTTAAATGATTATTTACAATTCATTTTACATCTCAGTTCAACTGAAAATAAGCGACATTTATATCAACCAAAGAAATGAAAAAACTCTCAATACTAATTACACCAAAGATGCCATTATCCTTTCTTACTTTAAACACTAAGACTTAAAAATATTGTCAACCAGATTACATTGGTTAAATTGTAAGTAGTAATTACAATCTTGCTAACCATTTATATGAGACAGTACATTTCTGTGTTCCTTAATGAGAACAAGAAGTATTTAAAATAAAACCTAGAAAGTGTTAAGCACTGTATGTAAAGTCATATTTTCTCATGCAATACACATCAAATAATGTACATAATCATTTCTAAATTTGCTTAAAGAACAGAAATAGCACACAGGATAAAAATTACATATACATTCATTAGAAAAATTTCAGTACTAAAATAATTGGATCAAAATAGCTGCACACAATGAAAGTAATAAGCAAATGATTTTGACAAATGCAATACTGACTTCAGTAAACAATTTTTTATGAAGAACATCATAGGTCCTTTTACTAAAGAACAAACTTACTGACAACAACATTTAAGAATCACATACAATATTCCATCAAGTCAATTTAACTAACAAGGCAATTAAAGACGTATTTCAGACCAAAATTAAAAAACTGAACATCTGGAGAAAACAGGTTGGAAAGAGACCTGGGTGAGAGAAAGAGTGAGAGAGAGGAGAGACACTGAGGGAAAGAATCATACACATAAGTCAATAAGAAATGGGGGTAGGGAGGGAGAGAGAGAGAAGGGGGTTATGAAAAAGAAGTGTCTGGGATCCCATACCTCTCCATCAACTCTCCCTCTTCTTTCCTTTTCCCTCCTCTTCAGGTGGGTGGCCACACTGCACTCCCTGCCCCGTGCAACCCAAGAGGTGCCAGTTTTTTTTTTTTTTTAATATTTCGGAAAGCTGTTGGGAAAAAATGGTCACAGTTAAGATTCTAAAATCTATCAGAGATTTATGTACTTCAGCTATCACAACATAACTAAAATCCTAAATTTCTTAAGTAATTTGTATTTTTCCTAGCTATACAAACCCAAGTCCTCTAGGTAGGGAGTGTGTTTTCAGCTTAAAGCTGGACGGCCGCTGAATCACTGAACAAGCAGTTAAGCAAAAGGTGGGAGCAAGGGCGAGAGCCCAACCCCTTACCTGTCATAGTGTCTTCAATAATGACCTTTTGGCTCAAAACTGAGAGGAGTGGTTGACGGGATAAGTATAATCTAAAGAACGCATGTTCGTATTGCTAGGAAAAATACAAATTACTTTAAAAATTTGTGATTTGTTCCTACTCAAATACAAAACATCGTCTTTTAGGTAGGGAGACTCACTGCTTGGAGTGTCGGAAGTGGTACGTAAGTGGTACGTTCTTTTTCTTCCCTGGAGATGTTCAAGAACATTTGTACTTGGTCAAAGGCGGGATCCCCTTCCCGCCAAAGGGGTTTGCAGTCAGGAATAATATACCTGGCTTATGATGACCAAGTGCTGGTATATATTCTACCATCCTCATCCTTGTCTATGGAGGATGGATGAGAACTTCCATAGGTTTTAAAGATGGAGCTCAGAAGTGTAGTTCACATCATCAAGCCAGAATAAGCGAGAAACACTTTGACCACTTTGTCCCTAAGATAGAGGCAGAAAGAATGGAGGAGGGGTCAGGCATTCTTCCTCCTTTACAGAGTTAAATTTACATATTACCAGAGAGGAGATGCTTACTGTCTCCTAAGGGATCTGGGCTAGCAACCATTACAAGACCAAGCGCAAATGTGTCAAAAGCTTGAGTACTCCTCTGGAATAAAGGCCATGAAAATGCTCTGGTACATAAACTACAACAACCCAACCTTCACACTAAGCTAACTGCAAGACTCCTCTTGAAGACAAGGGTGGAGCCTAGTCCCGGACTTTGCAAGTTCCGGTCCAACCTGGAACCTAGACTCTCTCAGCAATTCAAGCGTTCCCATTACGGCTAGACTTCCGAAGTCCAAAAGCGATCACATTCTACACACCTCTTTCTTGGTTCAGTCCGTGTCAAGGAAGAGTCTGCCGTCACTCAGGTTCTGAGCAGTCAGGCCTTCTTCAGACAGCACTGCAGAGCCCTCAGGGTGCACAAAAGCCTCTTCTCTCCGTGCCACTCCACACTTCATACAGAGATGGCATGGAGACGGGGTCGTATCCTGGAAGGGTCCAAGTTTGGCCATGATCCTAGCACTATTAAATTAATAGTTTGCAAATAAATAATACCAGTTTGTATGAAAATAAAATCAAGTTATACATTTTCATACTGATCATTTCATAATTCTAACACTTTTACTATAGTTTAGCAATCAGCCATCTTATCTCATGACTCCTTTCTTTAATTTCGGGTAAGAAAAACGCCCAACTCGCAATACACCAGGCAAGATGTACCAAAACTACAAGACCTGAAATAAACCAGATTTTATTTGTGATGAAATCTGTGAAGTAACTTGCCTGAGTTGGCAATATACCTTACGCAGAGGATACTGTATATCATTTCATTGTAATCATGTAAAGCCACAAGTCACATTGAAAACTGTGGAACAAGAATTCAGTCAGTCCAGCTCTGAGAAAGCTGCCGAGCGACATTTCTCGTGTCGTCAATCCGGAGCAAGACCATCCTGGTATGCTCTGCTGTGGTCAAAATTAAATTTCTTGACAGGTGATGTTGGTTGTAAAGGTTAGATGTGATATTTCAATCTGGTTTAATGGTCAGTATGATACAAGCCTTACTGAGGTACTAAATTTGAAACAATACAGACCATTTCATGATGAGCACATTATTATCATTAGTCATAGAATGACTGCAAATTTTGTATAAACTATTTACAACGCTGCGTTGGCTTATTGCAAGTGTCCCTGCCTCGTGATCTGCCGGACTGGGGTTCGAGCCCCTCTCAAGCCCGATAGTGTCTTGTAATGTCTGCAACCTCACCATACTCTTGAGCTAAAGATGGGAGGTTTGAGGAAGTCTATAGGCCTACCTGCTGTGTCATCAGCAGCCATTGCTTGGCCCTCCCTGGTCCTAGCTTGGGTGGAGAGGGGGCTTGGGTGATGATTATATGTATATATGGTCAGTCTCTAGGCCATTGCAACTGTTCCTTGCCGCTGTCATTCATGATTGACCTTTAAACCTGTTTATTTTTTTTATATATTTGCAGTTGGTGATACTTAACCCTTTGACCCCCATCTATTTGGAACTTTCCAACCCTTAACCCCCAGGCGTTTTTTATCAAGCACATTTTGCAATATATATTTTTTTTAAATTGCTCTAACAGCCTTAATTTTTGTCATAGAGAGGTCAGGTTGGTCTCATTCTTTTGGAAAATGCCTGAAGTTTCTCATAAAGTTATCAAAAATATGCAAAAAAATGTATAACAGTTTTTTGCAAGGACGTACCGGTACGTCCATGGGGGTAAAGGGACGAGTTTTATGAAACGTACCAGTACGTCCTTTGGGGGTTAAAGGGTCAAAGAGGCTCCAATGAGGCTTTAACTTATGGAAAGTGCTTTATCCAGACTGTGATGGGTATTCTGGAAATCATGTTCATGAAATCATTCTTGTATTGTAAAAAATATTTCTTCCTCAATGAACAAAGATTGTCATATTTGTATAGATGCATTTTTCCCCCATGCATAATATACTAAGAATATGGTTTTGGTGATAAAAACATACCACTATAAGTAGTAAAGTTCATAACTTTTTCTTAGTGTTAATTTTCCATTTTAGGCATTGCCTTTTAATTTCTTTTTTTCCCATTATAGCACATTAGTTTTATCCTTTAAGAAAATAAATATTTTTTTTTATATCTTAAGATTAATCTTTTCCGACGATTGTGTTACCAATTCCTATCCATCTAGATAGCAGAGCAAATTTAAATTACTAAAATATTTCATATGCTTGTCTAAAACTAGAATCTACCTAAAGATCTCAATTGCTTGTTAGGTCCACTTGCCCAGATCTAAATCTAGGGGGCTGGTGCCTAGTGCTCATACTATATAGTACTGACTTTTCTGGGGACAATTCCCTCAAGTATAGTTTCAGTGAGAGTTGGTTCGGCATCTAGAACAGTCAATCTGTGCTACATCCGACCGCAACCCACTAACCACTACAGCACTACACTAAGTAGTTCCTACGCACCTCTTAAGATTGGGAGACTAAGACAGAGAGACCATGTCACCAACATAACCTCATTGCTGATTATAAGGTAGCAGAAACAGTCTTGAGAGTCTGAACCTAAACCAAGACCTTCTCAAAGGCTCGGATGAGGTAGAGAAAAACCATCCCCTTCCATCAAAAGACAATGTTCAAGTCTGAGTGGTAGCCTTGATGGCCACTACTGAGAGGAGCTTCTCCCAGCCAAGAAGTGGAACTCCGATATCTTGTCTACAGATGATCTGACTTGAGAAGAATCCCTTATTTGATATCCACCATAGAGAATGTCCTACTTTACCATGAGAGTGAAGGACAAGGGGGTTCCTCCATATCTCGACAAGGGAAAACAGGAAACCATTTGGGATGAGGCCATCTGGGAGCCACCTAAATCATCCTGAGTCCCGGTGTAATCTCATAAGTTAGACTAGTTGACAAACCAGGTTTCATTGGAGACAGGGTGTAACCATCCAAGTGATCCCATGGGTGTTGGAAGGTGACTTCGAACATAGATCATGGAGTTAGAAAGGGGTGAAAACCTGGGCTTCTTCTTGTCTAGCTGTATGGCAAACACGTCATTTCCTGGAGAACCTTCCAACCAGGATCCACTTCGTTACGCATAGTAGGAACCATCTGACCCTACAAACTTCCCTTGGTTACTGTGTCAGCTAGCCCATTCCTCTTGCCCAGAATGTGATTGGCTGACAACTCACCAGCATGAAATGCCTCCCCGAAAAGCATCTGCTTTGTCGGGTTATGGAACTACACGTAAGCCAATAAGGTGGTGTTATCGCATCTACCAACCGGATTCCTCCTCAACGCTCTTGGAAGACTTGCAGCACTATAGGATTGCTAAACCCAAGCCATTAAAGTAGATGCTTCTGCTGATCCCACTGCTGAAACAACTCGGTTGTTCAGGCATGCCCGCCTTCCTTCTTTTAATGCACCTGAGTATAGTTGCATGTAAGGAGTCAAAGATTTAAGAGGGATTCCTTATTAGTCAAACGGTAAGATCAACCCAAGTCTTCCATCCCAACAGCACAAGAAGGGATGGTAATCCCTAAACGCTAACCAGCGATTCTTCCAACAGTGTTTGATGAGATCTTTACCAAAGGAGCTCTTAGAAGGATGAGCTTCTCCAGTTTAGAAAGGCGGCTGAGAAGATTCTGTCAGAACTGGGGTAGTTCTGTATGACAGAATATACCCACTACCTCCTTAGGCTTGCTGATGTGATTACCTAATTAGTTGAATCCAATGCTACCAACATGCCCAAGTGTTTCAGCCTTGGCTTGGGTAAGCAATTCAACTTTGCCTTGATTATCACAATCCCCAGATCATGATGAAAGTGGAAAGTCGAACTCAATCTTGTCGCCACGGCCACAGAGGCAAGGATCACCCACCCGAGACATGCATCTACAGTCGTACATATCGCTTGTAGTGGCCCCACGTTACTATCCATGTGAACATTTGAATGAACGCCTGAGGAGCAGTAACCCGTTTAGCACCCTGAGGACTGAACTGGTACATAAAACTGAATTATCATTATCCTTAGCTAACTAGAGTGCGGGGAGCAGACACTCTCCCTCCAGCTGCACCTCTTTGATGAATGCAAGAGTTGATGGGAGAAGTACAAGAGGAAGGCCAAGGTATGGGTGGATGGATGGAGTGAAGGGTTTTAGGAAAATTCGCCGTAAACAAGTTTGCCGTAAACAAGTTTGCCGTAGGAAAACTCGCCTCGAGAAATTTTGCCTAATAGGAAAAATCGCCGCAGGACAATTTTGACGTAAAACAAGAAAACAGAAAAAATGCAATGATTTAAAGAGTGCAGATTCCACGCAATACTACGCAAATAGTCTCTTTTCTGTGCAGAAATGTACCCAATTACTTGTCGATGGAGTCTTGTGTTGACATCACTAAATACCTTTTTCATTCCTTCAGCGTTTCCTCGGTCTAAGTCACACTTTTTCTTTCTTGCTAAAATCTCTTCCTTTTTTAAAGATACGAAATAAGCTTCCATAGATTTGGATGCATATTTGTCATGGAGCTTTGCAGTGCATTATGGTAGCCTTCTATGCTGTTGTTCGTTCTGCTTCTATTATGCTCGAACTCGTTCAAAAACATTCCATAATGCAATAGGAAAAGTAGGCTCCACTCTTCGTCTTCGCTCTCCTCTACCCCGTTCTCCTCCTCTAAAGTGCGTTTCGAAATAAGATACTAATTCTTGGGGTAAATCGTCATCATATGATAGCTCGATAAATCCATCAATAACATCTTGCACAGGAAGGAAAGCTAAGGCGGTGAAACATTTGATTTTGTTGTTGAATTCTGCGTCTGTTTGATAACGCGACTTTAAACCGAGATCCACATCTGCGTCTGTTTGATAACGCGACTTTAAACCGAGATCCACATCTGCGTCTGTTTGATAACGCGACTTTAAACCGAGATCCACAATGTGCCTATAAATATTCTTACCCATATGAAATAAACCACCTGTTACTTTTATTGTTGGAAATACAGCAGAAAAGGCGTTAATACTTGCTTTTTCAAAATCGACCATCAAGGTTTCGGGTTGTAATGATGGGCGTAAGTCCTTCAAGGCACTGAAAAGTCTGCTGTCAGGTAGCAAGACAAAAATACGTGGTATACTAATATTCTTTATAACAATATGTAAAATGAACAATTGGTAATATATCTCTGGGCTGCACTTATACGTGCCGTCACACGCCCAGTCCTTGCTTTTCTCAAGGTCGTCTAGCCCAGCTTTTGTGCCAAAAACTAAAATTCTGTCCGGACAATCTTCCCCACTATCGTATAATAACAACTGATCACCATTTTTAAGAAATTCATATTCTTCTGGTATAATGTGTTGAAGTGGTTTGGCCATGTTGAGAGAATGGAAAATGGCTGTCTGCTAAAGAAGGTGATGAATGCAAGAGTTGATGGGAGAAGTACAAGAGGAAGGCCAAGGTTTGGGTGGATGGATGGAGTGAAAGAAGCTCTGGGTGATAGGAGGATAGATGTGAGAGAGGCAAGAGAGCGTGCTAGAAATAGGAATGAATGGCGACCGATTGTGACGCAGTTCCGGTAGGCCTTGCTGCTGCCTCCGATGCCTTAGATGACCGCGGAGGTAGCAGCAGTAGGGGATTCAGCATTATGAAGCTTCATCTGTGGTGAATAATGTGGGAGGGTGGACTGTGACACCCTAGCAGTACCAGCTGAACCCGCTTGAGTCCCTTGTTAGGCTGGGAGGAACGTAGAGTAGAGGTCCCCATTTGTTTTTGTTTCTTTGTTGATGTCGGCTACCCCCCAAAATTGGGGGAAGTGCCTTGGTATATGTATGTATGTATAATATACCCACTTCTTCCGGTTGGGATCTTGATTTTCCTTTTGCCTCCAGCCTCTAATACTGCGCGACAAATGTGCTTGAGTGGGCAGCAACGCCAATGCATTTGAATCTAAACTAGATGCAACCTCTGCAATTACGGACCATGCAGAGGCTTGTGAATTGGTGGCTATTGATATCATTTTTGTTTTTGCTTCGTAAACTTTAGGCTTAGATGGATGACAAGGATGGCAATGCTCGCCGACTGTTTTGCCTATAGATACACTATCATCTTCCAACTCTCTGACGTACATCTGCTTCCACTCCACCATTTGCTGCAACAACAGACCGCAAGTACTTAAACTGATCCACCTCTTCAAGTAACTCTCCATTCAATTGCACTCTTGCTTTACACTCGATATAATCACATTACCAATATGTTTTCTCACCGTATTTTCGATCTAATCGGTAAATATAGTTAACCCTTTTACCCCCAAGCTCTTTGGAAATTTCCAACCCTTAACCCCCAAGGGGTTATTTTTTTCCCAGCACATTTTGCAGTATATTTTTTTTTAAATTGCTTTAACAGCCTTAATTTTTGTCATAGAGAGGTCAGGTTGGTCTCATTCTCTTGGAAAATGCCTGAATTTTCTCAAAAAATTATCAAAAATATGAAAAAAAAACATTTATAGCATTTTTTTGCAAGGACGTACCGGTACGTCCATGGGGGTAAATGGATGGCTTTTGTGAAACGTACCAGTACGTCCTTTGGGGGTAAAAGGGATAAGATCATCAACTAATTTCAGTCCTCCTCTACTAGTTTCCATTTGATACACCATCGTCTTGGGTTGGCTGCCTACAAAAAACTAGTCAAATGTATAAAAAACTTTTAGAAAGATAAAATTAAAGATAAAAAAAATTACTTGATTTCCTTATTGGTTGTTTACTTATCGAAACTTCGAAAGCCGAACTTGGTTGTTTGAAAGAGATAAAATGGTACTTCAGAAACCAAAGTGTTTTTATCACAAATACTTGTTTTACGGCAAAATTATCTTGCGTTGATTTTTCCTATTGGGCGAAATTTCCCGAGGCGAAAACTCCTGAGGCGAGTTTTCCTACGGCAAACTTGTTTACGGCGACTTTTTTGGACACGGGAGTGAAGAAAGATCTGGGTGATAGGATAGATGTGAGAGAGGCAAGAGAGCATGCTAGAAATAGGAATGGATGGCGAGCGATTGTGACGCAGTCTGGTAGGCCCTGCTGCTTCCTCCGGTGCCTTGGATGACCGTGGAGGTAGCAGCAGTAGGGGATTCAGCGTTATGAAGCTTCCTCTGTGGTGGATAACAGGGGAGGGTGGGCTGTGGCACCCCAGCAGTACCAGCCAAACTCGGTTGAGTCCCTTGTCAGGCTGGGAGGAATGTAGAGAGGAGAGGTCCCCTTTTTTGTTTCATTTGTTTGATGTCGGCTACCCCCCAAAATTGGGGGAAGTGCCTTGGTATATGTATGTGATGTACTAGCTAACACCAAGGGCTTAAATGGAAAAATAGCCCAGTGAGAAAGGAAATAAGGAAAAAGATATACTATAAGAGAAGTAACGAACAATTAAAACAAAACATTTTAAAAACAGTAACATCATTAAAATAGATCTTTCATATATAAACTATAAAAATAGACATGTCAGCCTATTTATCATAAAAACATTTACTGCAAGTTTAATATTTTGAAGTAGTGGGAGAAGAGTCACTAAGAGGGGAGTAATACTTAGATAATAAAAGTACACATCCTTCAGATCTACTGAAAGCAAGAAGCCTTCCTCTGATGGAATTCTTTAAGCGTGATCCACTCCAACATTCCTCCTCCCTTTATCTGAAAGGCCAGGGTCCTCGATGTTTAAAAAATGGATAAGTACTCTATACCCAAGATGGAGGGGGGGGAGCAAAGGCCTGAAAATGTTAGTAAGAAACCATCCTAAAGGAATCACACAACCCAATGCTTCTGCTGGATTGCCCAAGGCATGACAAGGAATTCCCCTACTCTTGGATGTAAGATGGGGGAGAATGCTGCAAAGTGTAACCCTCTTCTTCACTTCTTCAGCTGCCCCACTGCCTGGAAGAAACAGGTAGGGTAACACAAAGAGCTGCATGCCCCAGTTCCTTCCAAGAAGTTGCGGGTGGTCCCACCAGTCTGGTACCTAGGCCCCCGGGGAGGGGCAATCAATGCAGACAACATCGGGAGGACACTAACTATGTCCTTCAATGAAAGACCTAAGGACGCCAATACTTTTCTTCATTCACACTTGTCATCAGCAGTAGCACAAATGGAGAAGAGCCTCCAACCTCCAATTGAGTGTGACAAAAACAGGAGGAACCCAACATGCCACCGGGAAAGATCGCCGACTTAGGACAGGGGGCGACTTGCTCCTGACACATACTCCCAGGGGATTGAGCAAGAAAAGTAAGCACAGGAGCAGCGATAGCAATTGCACCCAACGATCGAAAGGAAGAAGCAAAGCTCTCTTTCTCCCCCTTAAAGCATACGCCTGACACCACAAAGGAGGCCACGACCTATAGTCGGCAACCAGAGACGATTGCAAACAATCCTCCCCCTAGCAAGGGCAGTGAGAATGTTTATATAAAGCCGGTTAAGTTCATCCTCTCATGATTGAGTGCCTTGCTTGACCTTCTAAGGATCAACAGCCAGAATGCACTTTCTGAAAATGAAAAGTTCTCTTACAGGTACATTGGTATTACTGCACTTGATGTAGCCAAAAACATAAGTGAAGAAACTTTGATAGGTAAGGAGGCAGGGCTCCTCACCCTCGCTTTCACCCTTGGCTTAACTGCTTGTTAAATGATTCAGCGGCCGTCAAGCTTTGCGCTGAAAACATACTCCCTACCTGTAGGACACAAGTCTGTATTCGCATAGGAACAAACACTCCCGATCAGTAGCTATGATCCAAGATTAAAACTTGCGAATTCCTAACTAAAGAATTTTACAATGGTTGCAAAGGAGTTTGGAAATAGCAAGGGAATTTGAGAGACTTTGACTTCTTAAACTTAATAACTATCAAAATGACATTGTAATTTCAACAAATGTTCGACTAACTTTTTTGTTCATACATGAAATTATGCTACGGTATTTCCCTGGTCGAAATTTGCTAAAGGAAACTCCCACCCATAAATACTTGAGTTAATTCTTTAAAATTCTACAAAATTAAGCATAAAGTAAAAATGAAATGTATACCCAAGTTCTCTATAGATGTATCTCAAAAAATGCTTAATGTTCGCAACATCATATCTTTTTTAGCATCTTTTTGAAAGATAGATAATGTTACACAAACTAAAATTAAAATACGTTCATCTTAGTTAATAGAAAAAACAATATCTATGCAGGAGCAATGCTAAGAATGTACAAGAACTCTAGTTACTGCAAGGAACATAAAAAACTACCTAAATTTCAAGCATCGAGCAGAAACACAAAAAACATTTAGTCAATGAAATATGAAATGATTCACAAAAATAAGAGGAGTTAGATCTAGGGGACAAATCTAACTGCAGCTGAACTAAGAATATTTAAGCATTGTAAACCTTAAAGATTCAATTACCAAAGTTACAACTAACCAACTCAGAGATCTCGCTACATATCAAACAGCACTTTGGCAACCATACCAAAAACTAACTTATCCCAAGAGATTAAATATATTTGGCATTATCATTAAGATTATGTTACAATAATCTATTTTTGTACCCTAAACTATTAGCCCTTTTACCCCCAGGCTATTTGGAAATTTCCAACCCTTAACCCCCAAAGGGTTATTTTTTTCCCAGCACATTTTGCAGTATATTTTTTTTAAATTGCTCTAACAGCCTTAATTTTTGTCATAGAGAGGTCAGGTTGGTCTCATTCTCTTGGAAAATGCCCAAATTTTCTCAAAAAATTATCAAAAATATAAAAAAAAAATTTTATAGCATTTTTTTTGCAAGGACATACCGGTACGTCCATGGGGGTAAAGGGATGGCTTTTGTGAAACGTACCAGTACGTCCTTTGGGGGTAAAAGGGTTATTGACCGACAATTGATTTAAATCTAAGTGATTCTATCCTCACTGAAGCAGTAATAAAAAGAAATACAAAACGTATTATAGATTTTACAAATGTGATTCCTTTGACCGTGAAAATCTGTTTGGAAACCTGAAGGAATTCAACTACCCACAGTGAAGGAGGAAGCCTCCATGTTAATAATCCTTGCATTGATAACCATAAAAGGAAGCCTTTCTGACTTACAGGGCCAGGGCGATACCTGTACCTACACGGAAACTATTATGATTAAACGTATTATCTATCGCAATCATGAATTCTTAAAAATTGTATCATCTATAACTGTCATGAATTCTTAAACTATTCAATCTCCATCAAATAATGAGGGGCAGTATTGTCTTCTACCTATTTTCTCCATGAACTAAAACTATTCAATTCTCCATTAAATAATAAGGGGCCGTGTTGTCTTCTACCTGTTTTCTCCATAAACTAAAACTATTCAACTCTCCATCAAATAATAAGGGGCAGTATTGTCTTCTACCTGTTTTCTCCATAAACTAAACAAGAAGAAACAGCCATAACATAAACATCAAGAGCTGACATAAAGAATACTGTGCAGTAAAAGCCACAACGCATGATTTATCTTAATCCTGTTTAAAATAAAATTAAAGGACTCAGCCCATAACTATTTCCTAGAATTGTTTACAGAAATAACCTGTCAAATACGATAATGGAAACAGACAGCAATTCTAATATCAAAATCATTGAATACTGCCGGGCAAAAATAGGACCTACTTTTCTTTAAACCCTTTTACCCCCAAAGGACGTACTGGTGCGTTTCACTAAACTCATCCCTTTACCCCCACGGACGTACCGGTACGTCCTTGCAAAAAACTGCTATATACATTTTTCTTTTCATATTTTTGATAATATTTTGAGAAACTTCAGGCATTTTCCAAGAGAATGAGACCAACCTGATCTCTCTATGACCAAAATTAAGGCTGTTAGAGCAATTTAAAAGAAATGTACTGCAAAATGTGCTTGAAAAAAATAACCCGTGGGGGTTAAGGGTTGGAAAGTTCCAAATAGCCTGGGGATAAAATGGTTAAATAACAAAGTGATGATGATATGTGTCATATGAAACTAATTCTACTTGTTTTACATTAAGGAACATCCTGTACTGTACATCATATCATTAACCTTGCACTGATATCTAAAATTAGAATTTTAATGATAAAATCTCTTATTTCTATACTTATCTGATGTTCATATTACATCTTCTACAGAAGCCAGGGTTTATCAACACTTAACTGTAAAATTTTAAAATATTAAAATTCCTTTTTTTCCAAACAATACATGACCCTAACAAAGGAATAGAGCCCTCCAATGTAAGTGGTAGGATGCACAAGTTGTCACCTCAGGATAGGGTAGGATTATAGAATTTTAGCCTCAAGCCAAGCACTGGGGTATCAAAGGCAATTCAGCGCTATACGAGACGAATTAATCAACCGTATCCGTACACTCACACTATTTGGTATTATTTCAAACTATAAAGCTTTTGTATAACATCTAAAAATGAAATAAGAAGAGATTAAGAAGATTAAATAAATTAATTAATAAAATAAATTAAAGTTTGCGATAAAACCCAATACTCTGTTCAGGATATTACTATTTTCCACCAATATATTTCTTAAAGGTTTGTCCCCCTCTCAGGATTAAAAACAGGAAAATCGACTAAAATATTTTTAAAATCAATATTCACCTGAGAGCTATTACAAAGGGGGGCCTGTCTCCTTTCCTCTTCATTACATAACTGAGGGTTCATGCGTACGGCCAATACGCAGCCTGCTTAAAATCATGTTATCCCTCCTACTTTTAGAATTACAAGATGACCATTAATCCACTGAAGGGTGGATTTTAAAAACTAGCTTTTCATTACCTTACTAGATAAGGTATTTTTACCTTCTACTGTAAAACTTAAAACAGGTGGATTACACCAATGGGGACACTTAGGACATCTTTCCTCTCCTATCTGTGCTGTTAACAAACCTACTCCTCAAGCATCATTTTTCAGTTGTACCTCCAAAAGCTTGGACACACTAGATCTGTTAGGAGCTTGATTTAAAGGAGGCTTAACATACTGTTAGGATTGTTTTCATACTGAGAGACCTAGATAAAAACCTCAAACTCAATTCCTCTCTTTAGATAGAAAGGGGAGGCATTCCAGAATCTCTTAACAAGAGAATGCCTTGATGAAGTCATTGGGCTTCAGCATGGCATATCATTCCAATGCTGAAGCCTTGTGGCGGGTAAGAGGGCTCTCGACCTGGGGAATTTCTTTTCCTCAGTTTGACTAAATTTCTTTCACTCTATTACTATCACTTATTATTGCTTCATCCACCTTCATATTTATCAACTCTCTCCAACCTTGTTGCCAAAACTCTTGCCCATTTCACAGTCCAGATTCTTTTGAGGGGACATCATATCCAGGATTGGATTTTACTTTTTCAAAATCAATTATGGGAGCTGTTTTCTTGCAAACTACCCGATAATGTTCGGACACCTAGGCGTGTCAGTATTCCCATAATGGCATGCAGAACTATTCTCATGCTGACAACTGGCACTTGGATATAAATGTACAAAATAGATTTGGACTACTGGAAGAAGAGGCTATAAATGTACAAAATACATTTGGACTACTGGAAGAAGAGGCTATAAATGTACAAAATAGATTTGGACTACTGGAAGAAGAGGCTATAAAAGTACAAAATACATTTGGACTACTGGAAGAAGAGATTATAAATGTACAAAATAGATTTGGACTACTGGAAGAAGAGGCTATAAAAGTACAAAATACATTTGGACTACTGGAAGAAGAGATTATAAATGTACAAAATAGATTTGGACTACTGGAAGAAGAGGAAATAACATATCGGACTGTGAGACAATAAGGTCAGTAGTGACTGAAGCTGCTATGGAATCTCTAGGAGCATGTATCAAGGCACGTAGAAGGAATAACTGGTTTGAGGAAGAGTGTAGCAGTGCTGCTGAAAGAAGAAAACACTGTAGGATGAAATGGATAGAAGACAGGGATAACATTGATAAGAGAGAAGATTTAAGTGTCTATAAATTTAGCAACAAGCACAAACAGAAGAAAGAGAAGAGAGAAGGTAGGAGAGGAACTGAGAGAAATTGAAGAAAATAGAGTGCATGGAAAAACGAGAAAGCAATTTCAGGGAATTAATAGGATGAGGAATGGATTCCAGCCAAGAATGAACTTAATCAGAAGTAAAGAAGGTAGCATAATTATTGGAATAGAAGAAATACAAAGAAGGTGGATAGAACACTTTAAGGAACTTTTCAATCGGCCACCACCTCATAACCCAATGAATGAAATGGAGATGGAGGGAAATATCGATGATGTGGAAGCACCAACCCGAGAGGAAATTACAGATGCTATGAGAACACTTAAAAATAATAAAGCAGCTGGAATTGATAATATAGCTGCAGAACTAATCAAGTATGGGGGCCAGGCTCATCATGATAAGATTATTAGCTTAATGTATAGCATATACATACATACATATACCAAAGGCACTTCCCCCAATTTTGGGGGGTAGCCGACATCAACAAGAAACAAAACAAAAAAGGGGACCTCTACTCTCTACGTTCCTCCAGCCTAACCAGGGACTCAGCCGAGTTCAGCTGGTACTGCTAGGGTGCCACAGCCCAACCTCCCACATATCCACCACAGATGAAGCTTCATACTGCTGAGTCCCCTACTGCTATAGCATATGGGAGAATGAAATAATGCCATCAGACTAGGAGGAAGGGATTCTGGCAGTACTACATAAAAAAGAAGATCGCACTATATGTGGAAACTACAGAGGCATTTGCATATACTCCCAGCTGGTTACAAAATCCTTGCAAATATTTTGTACAAACAATTACGAGTTTATTGCGAAGATATAATTGGTGACTATCAGGCAGGTTTTAGACCAAACCGAGCTACAGCTGACCAAATTTTCACCATAAGGCAAGCTCTAGAGAAATATGACAAATTCGAAGATAATTTGTATTTTTCCTAACCATACAAACCTTAGCTATTTACAAAGGGTTATTACTTTTAGCGTAGCTGAAATGGCGAGCCATTAGAATTTAACGAGGGTGTATTACCCCCGCGCTAGTTAGCGGGGGGTAGGGGAGTGGTAGCTAGCTACCCCTCCTCCCCCTCACACACAGGTGAATACTCACTTTCACTTAGAGGTAGGACTTGTCTTGGGGGACAGGGCTGGCGGGCAAATATGTGTAAATAGCTAAGGTTTGTATGGTTAGGAAAAATACAAATTATCTTCGAATTTGTCATTTGTTCCGTAACCGAAATACAAACCACGCTATTTACAAAGGGTGACTTATCCCTTAGGAAGGGTGGAAAGTCCCCAGCCATACTGGCTTTGGCTTTACCCGGGGACTCAGAATCCGAGTGAGTCGCACTCGAGAAAAGGAGTCCCTGCACCTCACAAGTTCCTTGCTCCGCAAGGAACCATGTGGCCTACGTAAGCTTGTGTGTGAAGGAAGAAGTGTGACCCGTCTTAGGCAGTTGACCTGGAGTTCCAGAAGGAACTCTGGGTTAGGACGTTCCCAATACCACCTCGTCAGGGTATGGGGGACGCGACAGTATTGACTCAATACTCGGAACACAAGGAAGCATGGTTTACCTGCAGAGGTTCGAGGTCAGCTATGCAGAGACCAGGATGCTGCTTCCCCGTAGAGGGGATGATGAAGAAAGAAGTAAGGGCCAGACATACTTCTTTCGTTCATGCAGACTAAAACCTGATAACAATGCCCTCAACCTTCTGCTACCTGTCCAAAAGGAGCCTGAGGTTAGACCAGCTGTTGTGTAGCCACCACAGAGCGATAGAAAACGTATCGAGACTCCTGTGGGTCACGCCCTGCAGGAAGCGGGCTGCAAAGGTCATCAGACGCTTCCAGACTCCAGCTTGTAGCACCTGCGTCACAGAGTAGTATTACTCGAAGGCGAGGGACGTTGCGATGTATCCAACATCGTGCTGTAGGGCGACGTGACGGGGGAGGGTCTGAAGACAGGTCGAGATGAATGTCCTTGAGTCCGGGCTGAAGAGGTATACTGGTGACTCTCCCCCCATGTCCTCCTTGTGTTCCCAAATCGGCTGCAACTGAGGCCAAACTGCAGCTGGTCCCAGCGCTAACCTCTCGATTCCTTACTGGCAAGAAAGAGAAGGTCTTGGGACATCAGACACAGAATGGAGACTCGAAATCTTGAATGAATCGGACCGAAGGGTCGGGACCCTCAGATTCTGAGTCTAGCCAACAACTCAGGAGCGAGCCTGAATGTTGCCTTCCCCTCTTCCTTAGAAAGGGGGGAGTAGTAAGAGACCAAGAAGATTGCTTACACACTGGCCGTGGCCAGAGTGAGCAGAAGACCCAAGGCGGAATACAATCCGAGGCCTGTCGTAAAAGGGTCTTGAGAAGATCTCTTAAAGGACTAAAAGTCCGAGCCATGCTCCAAGTTGGAGGTCTTCCTCCGACTAGGGCAGGGACGATCGTAGCTTCGCATGAGCGAGGATAGATCCAGCGGGCAGGAAAAAGTTATTCCTTTAAGCCTGAAGGTCAGGGAAAGGCTGAGCGACAGGCTTCATTGCCAAGAGCGGAAAGGAGTTTTCTCCCGCCGAAAGGCAATAAGACCGTTATTGCTGGAGAAGAGGCCTCACGGGAAGAGGTATATCTCCCACGGCACCAACCACCTTAGACTCTTCACTTTGCCTGGGAGACCCCTGTGGATGACTATCGCAGATGACGCGACCTCCGTACCGCGACTGTAGCGGGTTGTCTCTTCTAGAGGAGGAAGCGTAGTGTCTCCAGGCATGAAGCCGAAGCGACGCCCCGGTTCGGGAGAGATGTCGCAGTGTGGTTGCTTGAGTAGTCTGCGCCGTGGGAGAAGCTCTCCCGGGAGTTCCGTCAGGGGAAGCAGAGGGTCCAGAAACCGTTCTGCGCATAGTCCCAGTGGAGCTCTCCCATTGAAAGGTTGACAGACAACCTGGTTTTGTTGAGACCCATTGTCCGCAGACAAAAAGGAGGGAAGACGCAGGCGTCGAAGTTGTCCCACCATCACCGGAATGCATCTTGCCAGAGTCTCGGGGTCTGAGACTGGGGGAAGACTAGCGGAAGCTTGAGGTTCCAAGCTGTCGCGATCAGGTCCCCCAGACCAGCACTTGCTGGTTACCCAAGGTCAAAGACCCCTAGGTACACTCTCTCTATGAGGCTCTGCTCGGATAGTCTGAGAGAAACATTCCCCTGCCTGGAATGAGAGAGCCGATGGTGGAATTGAGAGAATCTCAATCATCCCGGTATCTCTACTGCAAGATGTGAAGGTGTGAAAATGCGTCCCCTGCTGGTTAGCATGAAGTCGACACGCAACGGGGCGACTTGGCAGGAGCGGTAGGATCTGAAGAGGGGCCAGACTAAGGCCCTTAAGCCTGCCTGAATGATGGAGAGGTATCCTTCAGGTCTTGACCATAGGCCTGGACCGGAACATGCCCCCCCCCCCCCCTTTCCTTTGACGAGTCCGAGAACCGCATCAAGAATGTGGGGAAAGGACGAGAATATCCACTACCATCAAGAGGCTCCATAGGTCAACACCCATTGCAGGTTTAATAGTTCCGCTGGTCCCATAGGGCCAGGGAGTCCGGTTAAACATTGCCTGAAGCCACCGGAACTTGGATCGCCCCACATGGAACTTATCCTGAGGCGACCGTTCGGACTATAAACGGGTCAATGAGGAAAGAAGAACTAGGAAACGTTCCAAGGTAGGGCTGAAAACTCTGCTTGACTGAGAACAGGTACTGCGACTCTCCTCAATCTTGCCACAGTCAACCGAAAGGAAGGCTCGGAGGATGTGGTAACAGAATCTGGCGTCCCCAGGTGGTCACCCATCCAAGTACCGACGTTGCTTAACCTCGCTGGACGGACGAGAAGCGGGGTTTCCAACGTGGTAAGGCCGTTGACTCAATATCATGGCCAGATACTCCAGATGTTGAGGCAGAGGAAGAGAAGGCTCCAAGCAAAATACCATGAGCCCACACTCATGGTCAGCATCCGGAAGCTTTTCCCGGCGCTGAAGAAGGTCGAAACCCGAGCCTACCGGAGTTGACCAGCCCTCCAAACAGCAGAGGAGGCGGAAGTCTGCACCTGAGCGGCCAAGAGGAAGGCAGGGAGAGTTCTCTGGGGAAACAAACCTGCTATGCCACGGCGGGATAGCCACAATGCATCATAAGCAGGAATACTTGCAGTTTAGGCTGAATTCGACGAGCACCCTGGAAGATGGATGGAATGGAAACTGAAAGTACCCGTCCTTCCGATCCAGGGTTAAAGGAGTCCTGTCGCCTCGTTACCAGTCTGATCGATTCTGCTGGTCTACGCTGGCCGAAGTTTGTTCGACAAACTTGATCAGGGCTGAGAGGTCGACTATGGACATCCCCTCTCAGATCCTTCCTTACAAGAAAGGATCGACTGAGGGGGCCGGGGGTGAAGCCGTCGATGATCCTAAGGAAGACCTTCGCCTAAGGTATGGATCATTCTGCCCAACCGGGCAACTCTGCTGATGCTATGGCATAGAGGTTCAGAGACACTGAATTCGCTGACAGAGACGGCAGGCGCGATATCCTTGGCTACTCACAGAGATTGTGCGGGAATGGGCATCGGGAAGCTGTCATTCGGATGAGTAACCTTAAGCATCCTCCCAGCGAAAAAACCTGCAATCCTAGAGTTCGTGAACTCCTTTTAGGACTATGCCCCCCCGGGGGAGTCTCCCGTGCCATCTGTTCCTGACAGGAGGAAACTGCAATTGGACACCTTGTCCCAGTTGTCGTAGCCGATAACTTAGGCCGACGTGGTTGAAAGAAAAGGGAGCTGGAGCCCTGCAGAGTCTGGAAGAAAGCGCCTTGGAGGAGTGAAACCGGAAGTCGATTTACTCCGCACAGCAGCTGTCTAAGTCTCTGTCCTTGGGCAAAGACAAAACTCTTCTCAAGGATGGAAGGGTGTCTGAGGTCGTTGACCTCCACAGATGAGACACCCGAAGGAAGCCTTCAGTCAGCGCGTCCAGATGGTACAACATCGAGCTTGTCCGAAAGTAGATACTTAACGACGAAAGGCCAAGGTGCCTGAGCTCGAGAGGAGGAAAGTACCCTTGATCTTCCTGTAGCTTCCTTGAACCAAACCTCGGGCCGTAACCGAGGAGGGAAAGAACCTGGTAAGCTCCCAGAGGAAGAGGTAAGCAGTCACCCCTTGTCCGATGGAGACCACGAAGTCCACTCCTCTCTTTCTCTTCAGCGTAGGAGAGACAGCCGCTGGTTTGTTACCCTGGCCGGCGAGTGCTGGTTTCATAACCCTCATTAACGCCCGTACCAGCGGATCAAACCATGTCTGCTGCTCCAAGGACACAGAGTCCGAAATCCTCGCTAAGGTGAAAGGAATCGGGCGATCCTTTGGAGTGGACACGACGGTTCCTGCCTGAAAAGAAGGTGGGGAAGAATGCTGTACTGACCTGTCTTCGTCCTGCACTACCAACCTGTGCTTGGATGGAGGTTATCCCGAGTGCCGCCTAGGAGCACGCGTCCCTGCTGCTACCACCGGCTGTGGAATTCGCCGCGAACTATGGTCGCGCGAGGGTGAACGGTCGCGCAAAGGCGAATGGTCGCGCGGGCGCACAGGCGCGCAGGCGAGCGGTCGCGCGGGCGCGCAGGCGAGCGGGCGCGCAGGCGAGCGGTCGCGCGCAGGCGAGCGGTCGCGCGGGCGCGCAGGCGCGCAGGCGAGCGGTCGCGCGGGCGCGCAGGCGAGCGATCGCACGGGAGCGCAGGCGAGCGATCGCACGGGAGCGCAGGCGAGCGATCGCACGGGAGCGCAGGCGAGCGATGGCGAGCGATCGCGCGGGCGAACGATCGCGCGGGCGAACGATCGCGCGGACGCGCAGGCGAATGGGCGTGAGGGTGGGCAGGTAAATGAACACGTGTTCGAGGCGACGAACGCAAGCGATGGCGTGACGGCGAGGGATCGTGCTGCCGCGTAGGTGAAGAAGATCGCTGGCGGTAAGCGATGGCGAGCAGCATGTGTAGGTGAATGATCGCGTGATAGGGTGCGATGGTGATCAGCATCCGCAAGAGGGCGAGCGTTCAGGGTTGTGCGATGAGGAGCAGCATGCGTAAGCGGGCAATCGTACAGGGTTGTGCGATGGCGAGCAGCATGCGCAGGTGAATGATCGCGTGAAACGGTGCGATGGTGATCAGCATCCGCATGAGGGCGATCGTTCAGGGTTGTGCGATGAGGAGCAGCATGCGTAAGCGGGCAATCGTGCAGGGTTGTGCGATGGCGAGCAGCATGCGCAGGTGAATGATCGCGTGAAAGGGTGCGATGGTGATCAGCATCCGCAGGAGGGCGATCGTTCAGGGTGGTGCGATGAGGAGCAGCATGCGTAAGCGGGCGATCGTGCAGGGTTGTGCGATGGCGAGCAGCATGCGCAGGTGAATGATCGCGTGAAAGGGTGCGATGGTGATCAGCATCCGCAGGAGGGCGATCGTTCAGGGTGGTGCGATGAGGAGCAGCATGCGTAAGCGGGCGATCGTGCAGGGTTGTGCGATGGCGAGCAGCATGCGCAGGTGAATGATCGCGTGAAAGGGTGCGATGGTGATCAGCATCCGCAGGAGGGCGATCGTTCAGGGTGGTGCGATGAGGAGCAGCATGCGTAAGCGGGCAATCGTGCAGGGTTGTGCGATGGCGAGCAGCATGCGCAGGTGAATGATCGCGTGAAAGGGTGCGATGGTGATCAGCATCCGCAGGAGGGCGATCGTTCAGGGTGGTGCGATGAGGAGCAGCATGCGTAAGCGGGCGATCGTGCAGGGTTGTGCGATGGCGAGCAGCATGCGCAGGTGAATGATCGCGTGAAAGGGTGCGATGGTGATCAGCATCCGCAGGAGGGCGATCGTTCAGGGTTGAGCGATGAGGAGCAGCATGCGTAAGCGGGCGATCATGCAGGGTCGTGCGATCAGCATCCGCAGTTGAGGGTTGCGCGATGGCGATCAGCATCCGCAGTTGAGGGTCGCGCGATGGCGATCAGCATCCGCAGTTGAGGGTCGCGCGATGGCGATCAGCATCCGCAGTTGAGGGTCGCGCGATGGCGATCAGCATCCGCAGTTGAGGGTCGCGCGATGGCGATCAGCATCCGCAGGTGAGCTAGTAGCTGGCGAACCATGTTCCTTCAGAAGTGTTGGAGAACGTTGGCGTGCCAGCTGTAACACACGTGGGCGATCCGGAGATCGCTGGCGAGCTGATGATCGCTGACGAGCTGACGATCGCTGGCGAGCTGATGATCGCTGACGAGCTGATGATCGCTGACGAGCTGATGATCGCTGACGAGCAGAAGGCTACGCGTGGAAGCCTGCGCAAGATGAAAAGTCCTTGACCCCGACCTGAACCGAAGTTCTAGATCGCGAGGGCGAACGTGGGCGCACAGGGCGCGTAACAGGAACCGCAGGGAAGATCATCTTGAAAGCGCTGACGAACAGGAGAGCGCTGATGAGCAGAAGGGCGCGCAGGGAAACCCTGACACGCAAGGGAAGAACCCCCGTGGGGGCAACCCTTTGCCCCGAAGGGATCGTTGTCCGCCGGGAGACTGATGTCCGTCGGAAGACCGCTGTCTGTCGGGAAGACCGCTGTCCGTCGGGAAGACCGTTGTCCGTCGGGAAGACCGTTGCCCGTCGGAAGACGAGATCAGACTGCTGTCCATCTGCACCAAGGCGGAAGATCGAGAAAAAGGAGTTGTAGGCTGCAAACGGAGATTCAAAAAGGCGCCTCAAGCACCCTTATAGGGAGATGAGAGGCCCTTACGACGAGGCGGACGGTGGGCCTTACGGCGAGGGAGGACAACAGCAACAGCAACAGAAGAAACCTCCGAAGAGGAGTCTCTATGAGTGTACTCTCTCGCGAACGAAAGAGAAACACTTCGTGGAAGAGACTGGTCAGCCAGTGACCTAAAAGGAGCAATCCTCCGAAGAGGAGCTCCTGCAGTTGCCCAGCCCCTTGAGCGAAACTGCAGGTGCGACCGCTCAGCACCAAGAGCATAGTCGCACGAAGAAAAGGCAAGAGAAGAACCCCCAAAAGAGGAAAAGCTCAAGCCTGGACAGGAAAAACTTCCCTCGGAAGGAAAGTTATCCGCCCAAGGAGGCAAGCCTCCTGACTGTTCTAAAATGAACTGGAGAGCTGTCCGTCGACACGGGAGTACTACCAGTAGAAGGAGACACGCCCCTGACGACAATACAAGGGGGGAGGCAGCAACAGCCGAATCCCCAGGACTCAACCAGACAGCTCACACCGTTGCTATATTACAGAAACGAACTAGATCGGTAACTGTAAAAAAATAAAACAAATAATATTAGTACACATTCATTCCCCCGGGAAGGCTCCGAAGAGGAATCCCGAGGAAAAGGAACAAGAATTACACAACAGGCACGTGCCCTCACAACCACTTACACTCGCGGAAGGAGAGCTGTAACCAAAACAGAATTATAACAATTATAATTATGTAACTATGTAATTATGTAATTAAAAAATGAATGAACACTAAAGAAACAACGAAAACCCCGAAAGGAATCGTTCTACGAGGTGAAAAACAAAAAACAACTACAATTAGATTCATAACTAATTGATACAACGTACGGCGTAGCAACCCCCCACACGGAAAGGAAGCTAGGCTACAAGGGCGTAGTAACACATAGTAAAAGGGTGAACGACCTCAAGAGAGAGAGAGAGAGAAAGACATAAGTCAAACTCGATCGCCACCCATAAAATACGTCGTGGTGGCCTAACTGCCGAGGCCTCCACGTAGATATCGTACACTACACACACACATCTGAAAAGGAAACTTACTTATTTCTATACTCAAATATATATACAAACATGAAAACATGTTTACATATATATTGAGTAAAAGAAAAGTAAGCGATTAAGTAAAGACAAAACAGACAATGGCTGCCAAGCGAGGACCAAGACAGAGACGTCTGTCACAGTCCGAGCCAAAAGTGAAAGTGAGTATTCACCTGTGTGTGAGGGGGAGGAGGGGTAGCTAGCTACCACTCCCCTACCCCCCGCTAACTAGCGCGGGGGTAATACACCCTCGTTAAATTCTAATGGCTCGCCATTTCAGCTACGCTAAAAGTAATAACCCTTTGTAAATAGCGTGGTTTGTATTTCGGTTACGGAACAAATTGGGAGTTCAACAAAAGCTCTTACCATCTATTCATAGATTTCAAGCAAGCCTATGACAGTGGGCATCGACCATCATTACAGAACATACTGAAGTTCTTCCACATACCAGTGCAATTGATACATCTGGTCCAAATGTGGTAGCGAAAAACGACATGCAGGATCAAGGTCGGGGAAATACTGACAGAGCCCTTTAACATCCATGGAGGACTAAAGTAAGGATGCACTCTATCAACACTTTTATTTAACTAAGTACTGGAATGGATAATGTGACATACACCTACCAGATTACCCATCCAGCTGGAAAATACCATTATAGACAGACTTGGATATGCCGATGATGTGGACCTTTGTGGAGAACATCTACCTAGCATCGAAGCAACATACGTACAGTTTAAAAACAATGCAGAACATAAAGGCCTGAAAATAAACAATGCAAAAACTAAGATAATAGAGATCTCAAGAACACCAAATCTAGTTGGAGATATGGATTTTGGAGGACACAACTGGAAGCAGTATCCACATTCAAATATCTTGGCTCCACCATAACGTCACACGACATGATCCAGGACGAAGTTAGACTAAGGATTGCAGCAGGGACAAGATGTTCATGGGCACTCGATAACACCTTCAGATCAAGAATTTTATCTAGGCCCATAAAAACACAAATATATACCGCCATTATCCATCCCAGTGGTCCTATAAGGGTGTGAAACATGGGCCCTCACTAGGCAGTTGGAAAATAAACTTGAAGTTTTTCAACGCAGTATATTGCTAGAACGGAGGAGAGAAGGCTGACTAGAAGAGTTATGTTAGGTAAACCCATAGGTACCAGACCAAGAGGAAGGCCTAGAAAGAGATGGATGGATAACCTAGCTGACGATTTGGACATCCTCGAAATAGACCCCAATGAGTGGATGGAGCTTGTAAAGGATAGGGCTCTCTGGAGACGAACGGTCAAAGCTGCAATGGATCAGCCTGGTCCGAGGCCCCCGGATTAAGAAAGTAAGAGTAAGTTTAGTACCTTAAGAAATAGATATGTGCGAGGCTCAAGGTGAGGATGGCAGGTTCGTCCTTGCCGAGATTCTTGGACACGATGTGTCGTACCATGCTAGCGATATTCTTAGATTTATTTCAGAAGCAGATCTCCTGAAAGCTATTTCACCTTTATAAGGATAACTTTACTTTAATTGTTTTAAATTGAATTTCCTTTTATTATTTGTTCATAACAAATGATATCGGCGTCAATGACCTTAGATGTCAGGAGGCCAGAAAACTATCAATCAAACAATCCGGAATCCACATACAGACTACTAATGATGTTCGGAATGTACCAGTGAAGATTCGGAGCCTCGCATTGTGAACAGCATCAAGTTTCCCAAGCAAAATCTTAGTAGCCAACCCATAAATTGGACAGCCATACTCTAACTTGCTCAGACACAGAGATATATAAATTCTAAGCAAAGCTGTTCTATCAGCAACCCAATCAAAATGTGATATGACTTTCAAGATGTTCAGCGATTTTTTAACCCTGATGGATAGGTCATTTATATGGGGACCAATAGTTAATTTCTTGTCAAAATATTACCCCTCAAAGAAACTTGACATTATTCTCATATGGCAAAATACAATCATTTAAGAAATGTTTGGAGATCTCTTCTCTTTTTTCTTACGAGTATAAGTAAAACGAATGGCTTTGGTCTTCTGAGGAGAGAATACAAATACCCTAGAATTATTATTATTATTATTATTTGCTAAGCTACAACCCTAGTTGGAAAAGCAGGATGCTATAAGCCCAGGGGCTCCAACAAGGAAAATAGCTCAGTGAGGAAAGGAACCGAAGAAAAATAAAATATTTTAAGAGCAACAGCGTTAAAATAAATATCTCCTATATATACTATAAAAGCTTTAACAAAACAAGAGGAGGAGAATTAAGATAGAATAGTGTGCCCGAGTGCACCCTGAAGCAAGAGAACTCTAATCCCAGAACATTAGCCAATGCAGAAGCAGCATTCATAGAAATTTGAAGCTTTTGGCTTGCTTGTAGTGCCAATGACCCACTAAAATAAATTGGAAAATCAACAACAAATAGTGATCCTTGTATGCCAGGATGTAGGTAACTCGTAAGACTATTCAATGGTGGCAAAGCAAATAAAGTCACACTCACTGCCTTGGGGGACACCTTCTTGAAAGTAAGAAGATAGTTCTGACTCCTCGTACTTTAATAGAACGGTTTGATAAAAATTCTTCAATAGATTTCAGTCTTGAAACCAACATCACCCCTCCTCTGAATACTATCAGTCAGTGAGGAGAGTGGGCATGTATATGAACATCAAGTGATTATAGAAATAAGAAATTATATTACCGAAATTCTAATTACTTCTATGAATCTCCCATGATGTTCATATTGCTGACTCTCAAAACATTATCTTAAAAAGCCAATCTACAGTACAGCACTGTATTTTCAATTACATAAGAGAAAGCATTTGATAGTATTTCCTGTAGTATATTATAAAAAGATTCCGAGGCACTATTGGATACCAGAAAAGATTGTAAACATTATAATGGAAACGCATAGTCAAGACTGGAGTACTTTAAGGTGGAATACTATCCCCGATACTGTTTATTTTGGTGATTGATTATATGAAAAAGTAATGCAAGGAATGAATGGTGTCATTCAATGGAAAGGGGACCAGAGATCATGTGATCTTGAATATGCAAACAATATAGTTCTAATTGCCTCTACAATGGCTGAAATGTAAAAAATGATTGATAGTTTAGTACTGGAGGGGAGAAAGGTTGGATTGGCAATCAACCAGAGATAGATAGGTCATGCAGATTCAAAGTGGTGATCAAACGAATTGCCTTATTTGAACCTCTTCCAAATATTTAGGAACCACCATTACCAGCAATGGATCCCAAGTTGAAGAATTCAAGGAGAGAACAGGGAGGGCAGAACAAGCAAATACGCATTGAGAAGGATTGTTTTCATGAAATGGCAGCAATATAAAACATGTGCCAGAATTAGCAAGATGACAGGGGTGCCAAACGTGAATGATACATTATCAAGATGGAGATGGATGGGGCATATTTTGAAAAGGGAGGATGTACCTGAATGGAAGCTGGTGGGCAGGAGAGGACATGGTCGACCAAGAGAAACATGGCTGATGACAATGCAAAGGGAGGTCGGATCTGAGAATTGGGTTGAGTTCAGAGAGATGGCACAGGAAAGAGACATACGAGGTCCTATGCATACCGTGGGTGCCAGAGGATTAAGATAAGAAAAGATAAAAAATCTGGAATCCAGTATTTCAAACCGCAATTTAAATGGTTTATCAAAATAAGCTAGACACGTAATCTAGGCCAGGTATGTAACCTTAATCTCGTTGCATTGCTTGTACTAAAATCTATCCCTTTCTTTCCTTCAATTGTGCTCAGCTCCAAGGGAAATTCATAGGGAAGCTTTGAATTTAAATCTATATGCTAGTGGTACAGAGTAAGCAATCTTTCTTGACTGAAGTGGATTCATTCAATTTAGTAGAATGAGTGGCCAAGATCAAAATAAAAGAATATATAGGACTAGAATTCAGGTTACTATCATTAGTTTGTCAAGGCAGTGTTCTCTCCCCATCACTATAACTCTAGGCTTTTGGGAACATTGTACATGTTGTAGAGGCTGTTTGAGGTAACAACTGCCTGTGATTTGAGCCATCTGGAAGCATTGTATTGGAACTTTAATAACAGAATTTCTTAATTCTATACTCGCCTGTTGTTCACATACAGGCCCATCCTCCTCTCCGCTGACTCAAGAGTAGGAAGAGGATGGATAACGTCGACTTCAAAAATGAAATCTGTATTGCCGGAGGTGGCCACCTGGGCTTCCTACCACTTACAGCCGAGGGCTTTGTTCCTTTGCCAAGGGAATGTATTGTTTGAAATAAAAGAAAACGGGAATATTCTATTTTTAAAATTCTACGGATAAGTGTTGATTACACCGGGCTTCTGGAGAAGCAATATGAATATCAGGGAAGATTCGGAGAAATAATATTGAATTCTCTAGGAATTCTAGTTTTTCAATCATACACTTTGAATCATACACACCTTATGCAAAGATGAATTATCTAACTTAGAAATATTAAAAAAGCATACCATAATTATTAATTTTTTTATACTCTACTATTCCTAAATCAGTTTACCTTTAGTGAAGGTATGCCTAATATGAAGTTTTTCTCAAAAGATATACTGTACATTTCTCATCTAAACAAGCCACAATTTTAAACAAGACATTTTTGACAGAATTGGTTAATGCTAAGCCAAAGCAGTAAGATGATAAAGGAAAACCAATCCAAGTACTTAGATTTACGGGCAGTCATTAATCAATAATATTGTTATTATCTATCAATTGCCAAGCTACAACCTTAGTTGGAAAAGCAGGGGCCCCAACAGAAAAAATAGCCCAGTGAGGAAAGCAAACATGGAAAAATGTTATTTTCATTAGTAAAATAAATTTTTGAATATACTTACCCGATAATCATGTAGCTGTCAACTCCGTTGCCCGACAGAATTCTACGGGAGGGATACGCCAGCTATCACTATACTAGAAGGGGGTGTACTCACCAGCGCCACCTGTGGCCAGGTACTGCAGTACTTCTTGTTGACACCACCTCAATTTTTCCTCGGTCCACTGGTTCTCTATGGGGAGGAAGGGTGGGTCAATTAAATCATGATTATCGGGTAAGTATATTCAAAAATTTATTTTACTAATGAAAATGACATTTTTCAATATTAAATTTACCCGATAATCATGTAGCTGATTCACACCCAGGGGGGTGGGTGAAAACCAGTGTACATGACTAAAGGATAGCTAAGTATCCCGTATTTCATATAATCAGTTATTCAGAATAACAATGAAATAATAAGTACCTGGTAAGGAAGTCGACTTGAACCGTTACTCTGCCTTTAATAAGTTCGTCTTCCTTACTGAGCGCAGCGTTCCTCTTAGGAGGCTGAATCAACTCTAAGGTGCTAAAGTATACAGGGCTGCAACCCATACTAAAGGACCTCTACACAACCTCTAACCCAGGCGCTTCTCAAGAATGAATTGACCACCCGCCAAATCAAAAAAGGATGCGGAAGGCTTCTTAGCCTACCGTAACAACCCAAAAAAACAACAATAAAAGCATTCAAGAGAAAGGTTAAAAAAGGTTATGGGATTAAGGGAATGTAGTGGCTGAGCCCTCACCTACTACTGCACTCGCTGCTACGAATGGTCCCAGGGTGTAGCAGTTCTCGTAAAGAGACTGGACATCTTTAAGACAAAATGATGCAAACACTGACTTGCTCCTCCAATAAGTTGCATCCATAATGCTCTGCAGAGAACGGTTCTTATTAAAGGCCATCGAAGTGGCTACGGCTCTCACTTCGTGGGTCCTTACCTTCAGCAAAGCAAGGTCTTCATCCTTCATGTGAGAATGGGCTTCTCTAATCAGAAGCCTTATATAATACGAAACTCCGTTTTTGGACATGGGCATCGAAGGTTTCTTGATTGCACACCATAAGGCTTCTGACTGTCCTCGTATAGGTTTTGACCTATTAAGATAGTATTTCAGAGCTCTGACAGGGCAAAGAACTCTTTCTAGCTCGTTACCCACCATGTTGGAAAGGCTAGGAATTTCAAACGATCTAGGCCAAGGACGTGAAGGACGTTCATTCTTAGCTAAAAATCCGAGCTGTAAAGAACATGTTGCAGATTCGGATGTGAACCCAATGTTCTTGCTGAAGGCGTGAACCTCATTAACTCTCTTAGCTGTTGCAAGGCAGACGAGGAAAAGTCTTGAGGGTAAGGTCCTTGAAGGAAGCTGACTGGAGAGGTTCGAACCTAGGAGACATAAGGAACCTTAAGACTACGTCTAGATTCCAGCCTGGAGTGGATAAACGACGTTCTTTAGAAGTCTCGAAAGATTTAAGGATGTCTTGAAGGTCCTTGTTGGAAGAAAGGTCCAAACCTCTGTGGCGGAGAACTGAAGCCAACATACTTCTGTACCCTTTAATCGTAGGAGCCGAAAGGGATCTCTCATTCCTTAGATGTAATAGGAAGTCAGCTATTTGGGTTACAGAGGTATTGGTAGAGGAAACTGCATTGGCTCTACACCAGCTTCGGAAGACCTCCCACTTGGATTGGTAGACTCTACGAGTGGATACCCTCCTTGCTCTGGCAATCGCTCTGGCTGCCTCCTTCGAAAAGCCTCTAGCTCTAGCGAATCTTTCGACAGTCTGAAGGCAGTCAGACGAAGAGCGTGGAGGTTTGGGTGTACCTTGTCTACGTGAGGTTGACGTAGAAGGTCCACTCTTAGAGGGAGAGTCCTGGGAACGTCGACCAGCCATTGTAGTACCTCTGTGAACCATTCTCTTGCAGGCCAAAGGGGAGCAACCAGCGTCAGCCGTGTCCCTTCGTGCGAGACGAACTTCTGAATGACTCTGTTGATGATCTTGAACGGTGGGAATGCGTAAAGGTCGAGATGGGACCAATTCAGCAGAAAAGCATCTACATGAACTGCTGCTGGGTCTGGAACTGGGGAACAGTACAACGGAAGCCTCTTGGTCATGGAGGTGGCAAACAGATCTATCGTAGGTTGACCCCACAAGGTCCAAAGTCTGTTGCACACGCTCTTGTGAAGGGTCCATTCCGTAGGGATGACTTGATCTTTTCTGCTTAGGCGATCTGCTGAGACGTTCATGTTGCCCTGAATGAACCTCGTTACTAGAGTGAGGTTTAGACTTCTTGACCAAATGAGGAGGTCCCTTGCTATCTTGTACAGGTTCCTCGAATGGGTCCCTCCCTGCTTGGAGATGTAAGCCAAGGCTGTGGTGTTGTCGGAGTTCACCTCCACCACCTTGCCTAGCAGGAGGGACTTGAAGTTCATAAGGGCCATATGAACTGCCAGCAGTTCCTTGCAGTTGATGTGGAGCGTTTCCTGTTCCCTGTTCCATGTTCCCGAGCATTCCTGTCCGTTCAAGGTCGCGCCCCAGCCCGAGTCTGATGCATCCGAGAAGAGATGAAGATTGGGGGTCTGAATCGCTAACGATAGGCCCTCCTTGAGAAGGAGGTTGGTCTTCCACCACAAGAGAGTGGTCTTCATCTCTTTGGTGACAGGAATAGAGACTGCTTCTAGCGTCAAATCCTTGTCCCAATGAGCTGCTAGATGGAATTGGAGAGGGCGGAGGTGGAGTCTCCCTAACTCGACGAACAGGGCTAATGATGACAGGGTCCCTGTTAGACTCATCCACTGTCTCACCGAGCAACTGTTCCTCTTCAGCATGCTCAGGATGCATTCTAGGGCTTGGCTTATCCTTGGGGCCGATGGAAAAGCCCGAAAATCCTGACTCCGAATCTCCATTCCCAGGTAAACTATGGATTGGGAGGGAATGAGCTGGGACTTTTCTAAGTTGACTAATAGACCCAGTTCCTTGATCAAGTCCAAAGTCCAGTTGAGACTCTCCAGACAGCGACGACTCGTGGAGGCTCTCAACAGCCAGTCGTCTAAATAAAGGGAGGCTCTGATGTCCGATAAGTGGAGGAATTTTGCAATATTCCTCATCAGATGCGTAAACACCATAGGAGCTGTGCTTAGGCCAAAACACAGGGCTTGGAATTGGTACACAACCTTTCCAAAAACGAATCTCAGGAAAGGTTGGGAGTCTGGATGAATAGGAACGTGAAAGTAAGCGTCTTTCAGATCCAACGAGACCATCCAGTCCTCCTGCCTGACCGCTGCTAGGACCGACTTCGTCGTCTCCATAGTGAACGTCTGCTTGGTGACATAAGCATTGAGCGCGCTGACGTCCAGCACCGGTCTCCAACCTCCTGTCTTCTTGGCCACCAGAAAGAGACGGTTGTAGAAGCCCGGGGATTGATGGTCCCGGACTATAACCACTGCCTTCTTCTGTAACAGGAGCGACACCTCCTGGTGCAACGCTAGCCTCTTGTCCTTTTCCTTGTAGTTGGGAGAGAGGTTGATGGGAGAAGTGGTCAGAGGGGGATTGCGGCAGAATGGTATCCTGTAACCCTCCCTTAGCCACCTGACAGACTGGGCGTCTGCACCTCTCCTTTCCCAAGCTTGCCAGAAGGTCTTGAGTCTGGCTCCTACTGCTGTCTGGAGAGGAGGAGAGTCAGTGTTTGCCTTTTGAAGTCTTGGGACCTTTCCTAGACCTGCTCCTGGAAGAGTCTGGACGGGAGCTTCCTCGGCTGGGGGCTCTGCCACGAAAGGGCGGAATAAACCTTGTAGCAGGAGTATCAGCCACTGGGGTGCGGTAAGTCCTGGGAACTGAGGGAGCAACCTTAGTTTTACGAGCTGAAGAGGCCACAAGATCATGAGTGTCCTTCTGAATCAGGGCCGCAGACAAATCCTTGATAAGCTCTTCGGGGAACAAGAACTTAGAAAGCGGAGCAAAAAGGAGTTGAGACCTTTGACAAGGTGTGATGCTGGAAGAAAGAAAAGTGCAAAGTTGCTCCCTTTTCTTAAGAACTCCTGAAACAAACATTGAAGCAAGCTCGCCGGACCCATCCCGAATTGCTTTATCCATGCAGGACATTATAAGCATGGCTGAGTCCTTGTCCGCAGGGGAGGTATTCTTGCTCAGGGCCCCCAGGCACCAGTCGAGAAAATTGAAAATCTCAAAGGCACGAAATACACCCTTTAAGAAGTGGTCTAAGTCGGAAAAGGTCCAGCAGACCTTAGAGCGCCTCATCGCTGATCTACGAGGAGAGTCGACCAAACTTGAGAAATCAGCCTGGGCAGAGGCAGGGACTCCCAAGCCTGGTTCCTCTCCTGTGGCATACCATACGCCCGCCTTAGAAGTGAGCTTAGTAGGTGGGAACATAAAGGAAGTCTTCCCTAGTTGCTGTTTGGACTGCAACCAATCCCCTAAAATTCTTAAAGCTCTCTTAGAGGATCTAGCAAAGACGAGCTTAGTATAGGCTGACTTAACCGGTTGCATGCCCAGCGAAAACTCAGATGGAGGAGAGCGGGGGGTAGCAGAAACAAAATGGTCCGGGTATACCTCTCTGAAAAGAGCCAGGACCTTACGAAAGTCAATGGGTAGAGGAGAAGACTTGGGTTCCTCCACGTCCGAAGAGGGATCTAGGTGCGCAGCTTCCTCCTCAGAAACCTCATCACCAGAGTGTAGCGAAGTGAGAGGTAAAGTAACAGCGGTATGCTGAACAGCAGAATCTGAACAAGCGGGTGCATAAACACTTGTGGTTTCATCCTCAAGTCTCTGTTGCTGAGTGAAAACCTGAGGTTCAGGCTGCAAAGACTGGTCAAGAAGAGTGGAGGAAGGTAGGCGCATGGGTTGAGGTGGCTGACTCCTAGCATGAGCTTCCTGTCTCAAGAGTTGCGCTTGCTGCAAGGGTTGCGGATGCGCAGTAGCAGGTTCCTGAGGAACGAGTTGAGGTTCCTGAGGTGTGAGCTGCGAGAGTTGAGGTAGCGGCTGCGCAGAACGCAGTTCCTGTCTCGCGAGTTGAGGTTCCTGAGGTGCTAGCCTTAAGAGTTGAGGCTCTCGTCTTGAGGAGAGTTGAGGTCGCTGCAGCGAGAGCTGAGGTGGCTGCCTCATGGATGGAAGAGGTTGTCGTACCTCAAGAGGTTGTTGCCTCGATGGTCTAACCGCAAGAGGAAGAGGAGGAAGTAAAGCATAAGACTCCTGCTCCCATTGTTGAGGTTGCCTTAAGGAAGGCTGAGGTTGCTGCACACCGCTGGTAACTGGCAACTCAGAACGCGGTAAGGTGGCCTGAGGAACCTCAACTTTGTACGCCTGGCAGACTGGACTGCGGTGAGGCGGAGCGCTCGCAGGAGGAGGTGCAACCTTCTCAGCCTGAAACTCACGCATTAAGACCGCAAGCTGCGACTGCATGGACTGCAGCAAAGTCATCTTGGGATCAGCAGACGCTAAGGTCTGCTGAGGCAAAGCCTTAACAGAAGATGAGGTCTGTTGAGGTATCGCCTTACCTCTCTTAGGAGGTGTACAGTCACCTGATGACAGCGGAGAGTCAGAGCTAATCCAATGACTGCATCCGGGTTGTTGAACTCTTGAGGTCTGGACTTTACGTTTAAGAGGTCTTGAGACCTGAGTCCAGCGTTTCCTCCCCGATATTTCTTCTGCAGACGAGTAAAAGACGGGCTCAATCGTCTGCGGGTGGGAGTGACGGTCTCTGTAAGACACGCCCGCAACCACCGAGGATACTTCTGTGCGCCGATCAAGGCCTGCCGAACCCTTTTGCCCTTCGACATTGCTTCTCCCCTGGGCTTGGGAGCTTGCAAGAGGTCCCGGACTGGGAGGACGACTGGCACGCACAGAAGTACCCTCACGCACAACACTGACACTGACACTAGCACTCGGCACCGCACTGACACTAGCACTTGGCACAGCACTGGCACTATCACCTCCCACTGCACTTTTGACCTTAAGTTCTTTGACGTCTGCCAAAAGAGACTTATGGTCACTAACCACCGATTCCACTTTGTCACCTAAAGCCTGAATGGCACGCAAAACAACTGACATATCAGGCTGAGCACAAATAGTAGGTTCGGGGGTAGCCACTACAGGGGGAGGAAAAGGTTGAGGATCATGAGGTGAGGAAAAAAGCGAAGAGCGAGAAGAACTCCTCCTAACTCTCTCTCTCTCTAACTTGGTTGAATATTTAAGGAATCGAACAAATTCAAGTTCCGAAAGTCCGGCGCATTCCTCACATCGATCTTCCAACTGACAGGGTCTTTCCCTACAGTCAGAACAAGCGGTGTGAGGATCAACCGAGGCCTTCGGAATACGCCTATTACAAGACCTACATCGTCTATGGGGAGGGGCTTGTGAAAGGTCAGACATCTTGAATCAAAGAGCAAGTCAAGGGGGATTCCAAATCAAGCAAAAGATCGTTAACCATTAATCAAAACCAAATAAAAGCTATCTAAGCTAATTAGAAAAGTTTCCAGTATAGCGAAAGCTGAAATCTTAGAGAAATACTTCACCAAAAACCGTGAACAATACTCCAAAATCATAAGCGTATCCAAGAACGTCTTGCCGGAAGCACGACAGAGGAAAAATTGAGGTGGTGTCAACAAGAAGTACTGCAGTACCTGGCCACAGGTGGCGCTGGTGAGTACACCCCCTTCTAGTATAGTGATAGCTGGCGTATCCCTCCCGTAGAATTCTGTCGGGCAACGGAGTTGACAGCTACATGATTATCGGGTAAGTTTAATATTGAAAAATAAAACATTTTAAGAAAGGTACCATTAAAATAAATATCTCCTATATAAACTATAAAAACTTCAACAAAACAAGAGGAAGAGAAATAAAATAGAATAGGGTGCCCAAGTGTACCCTCAAGCATGAGAAAGAAAAGAAAAGCCTAACTACTAGATTCAAGTGGAAGGCTTAAATGTATTAACAAAGCAATTTGGCGGTCAGAAATTTCTGTCGCTGAGCAGTTTGTTCTTCCTCAACAATTAATCTCTAGGCTGCTCAAGGCACACTGTAAAAAGAAAAAAGAGGCAAGTAAAAAGAATATAATATAATTATTAAACAAACAAAAGAAGGTAAATGAAAAAAAAGCATGTCAATGATGCTATCTTCCAGCAAATACTTCATGCATCACAAAAGTATTGCAGTTCAACCTAGCTTAATTAGGCGAGTATCTTGAAGATTAATTCTCTATTCCAGACTCAATTTCAAATAGCACTTTAATTAAAAAATTTAAAACTGCAGTTTCCAATACATGTAATGTACATTTAAATTTGAAAGATCATAAATTCTTAAAGATATAATTCTCTGTTCCAGATTCAATTTTAATTAGAACTGGAAATTAAAAGTACTTAAAACTGCAGTTTGTGAATACAGTACCAGTAGTACACTATACCTTTAAATATCAATTAGCATTAGAAATTAATACATTTAAAACTGCAATTTCCAGTCCTGTACGTTTACAATTTTGAAAAAATGCAAATTTTAAAAGATGTAATTCTGTTCCAGATAAAATTTTATTTAGCATTAGAAATTTTAAAATATTTAAAACTTCAATTTCCAGTAGAACACATTTAAATTTTGAAAAATTACAAATTTTTAAAGATGTAATTCTGTTCCAGATAAAATTCTAATCAGCATTGGAAATTCTAAAATACTTAAAACTGCGATTTGTGCACTACTGTACTGTACGTTTCTATAAAAAAAATTACAAATTTGTAAAGCAATTAATATTTTACCTTACTATACAAACCTGAGACCTTCAATAGGAGTATAATATCAGCAAAGATAGATGCGGCTATTAAATCTTAACGAGGTGGCGGTAGTTAGCCGGAGGGTGAAGGGTAGGCCCCGCCCACCTCATAGTTTAATTAGTTCCCACTTTGACCTTCAACCTAGGTGGTTAAAGGATCCAAGTTTGTATACTTGGGAACAAGTAAAAAGAGCAACCAGAGATTTCAGACTTCGCCAATGAAGATTGTCAAAATTTTACTCAAATTTACAACCAGAGCTCTTCCTCTTCCATATGGTGACTGTGAATTAATCTACTGTATAATAGCAATCATGAATCCGGATGCAAAAATCTAATCAATTCTAAGCTAGGCCATTTCTGACATAAACAATTTTCATCAAAATTCATTTGAAACTTCTTGGGTTAAGCTGGCAACAAACAAACAGACATAGGTAAAATCACAAATTACTTTAAACTTTGTGATTTGTTTCTACACAAATACAAACCTTCCTTTAATAGGAGACTTATCCTTAGGAGGGAAGAGCTCCCTATAAACAAATTAACTGATTTACTTTCCTTGGAAATATCAAAGTATTTCAATCATGTACGAGAGCAAAAGTCATGACTCCTGTTCCATGAAGTCATGAAGAAATAGTATGCTTTCTGTAGGGAAGAGATGAAGATGCACTTGAACTCACGGACGGCTGGGTTCTAGGTACTGACCCCGGACTCATGAACCAAGGCGATGGAGATATATCCTCAAGAATGACTTATGACACAGGCCAAAATATGCAATCTCCTACCTACTTAGTCAAGGCTAGGATAGTCACGAGGCAAGAAGCCCTATCTACCGCTCGTCACCTGGGTTCGAGCAAGGTAGATTGAGGGACCTGGAAACTCATGAAATATTCCTGCAGCTTGAGCTCCCTATAAGCTCCTAATGAGTGTAGACCATTCTGGGAGGAGTCTTAACCCAATTCCCAGTTGAAAAACTGGTATTGAGGGGCGAGCAGAATCTTTTACCATGAAGATTGAGGAGCTTCCCTGATGGAGGATGAAAGAAAAAAGCTGATCTGGATGACATCGGTAAGTGGCCGGTCGGAAAAGATCAGTCATGCTAAGCTTCAATGTTGTTTACCAAATACTGAGTAATCAGCAAATCAGGAAAATGGGCACAAAGGAGTAAACGTCTAGAATTCCAATGGGTGTTGGATGGCATCCTTAAATGCTGCCGACAAACGGAGACTGGGGAATACGGGAAATTTCTTTTTCAGCTGAATGGCAAGCCGAACGATCGATGGTGAAGACCTAACGTAAGAAGCCTCTCTGCCACGCAGTGAAGTAGGAATCACAATTGACCCTTACATCGAATCCCTGTCAACTGAGAGAGTTTGGTAGAACAGTCTCTTGTCTGGGTTGATCTTTGCAAACATTCTTAACCTGTTGACGACTTCCCAAGAGACCACCTGCTTGATAAAGGTCTGTGAAACAAGCTCCTTGTAGATGTTAGCCACAAATGGAAGCAATACTGAGTTCTTTACCAAACTCCTTTGGATAACTTGCATGCGTTACTTGAGGGAAGAGGACATAATCGGAACGAAACACGAATGCACGACCCCAACAAAAACTTCAATGCTCGTGAAAGGCAGATCTAGTATCCCTTGCAAGAGACGAGAATGATTATATCTTCCTTTTTCACCAGTATTGTAGACAGGGAACGCTAAAATGAAGCAGATGGCAGAAGTTCTAACACGAAAGTCACTAAAGAAAAGGTGCGAGAGATCCAGTTACGAATGTGTTTTATTGTGTGATGTCTAACAATTGCATAGAAGACATATCTCGTAGTGACTAGTCATACCAAGACTGTTCAATTGGTGATGGAGCGGGTGGAAACTGGTGGTGATATGGAAGGCCAGAATCTTGGATACATTGTGCAATGTGATCGTCTCCTTGGTGATTACGTTGTGGTAGAATCAATCAGCTAACACTACTACGTTGGGGCTGCTCACTGATCAAACGCTCCTTCTGTTGGGTTGCTGTCACTGGAACTCTCCAAAGAGGGAAGGGAAGAATGGCAGTGCCTATATCATCCTGTACGAAGGTGCGACTGTCCAGTTTGGTATGAGATCAAATAGTGATGACAGACATGTAAACCTCTATATCATGTACCAAAAAATACGAGGCAACAACATACTAGGATCTGCAGCTGTGGTTGTCTCAATGTTCTTTGAAGTCTCTGTGTCACTAGGGTGTCCTGGAAATGTTGTGTTGCAAGAGGTACAAGGGCAGCTGCCAATGTCTTGACATAGCACTGGCAGCATTAGCGTATTACGTATACACCGACACGTACCTGCTAGTAGGTTAAGGCTCGGCAGCAGGAGAGGAAGATACAGGAACAGTCAAAGATGATCGTCCAGGAAGTGGGAAATATGGTGGTGCCCTACATACGAGATAAGAGCCCTCAAGCCCTCCTGGTAGGAGTCACACGTACTTGACCCTTATCAATCAGTCTTCCTGGAATTCTAAAGAGATGAACAGCAGCGAAAACCCTCTCACAAAGATGAGGCTGAAGAGAGGGAAGAACTCTTAAGTACGCCTTCTACAGGGTCATGCAGGCCAAAGACAACACATACAGAGAGAATAGACCTATGAAGAAGAGTACAACCAGGTGATAAGTCCTGAGTGCCTTGACAGTGAAGGAAAGAACAAGGGCGATGCCCTTACCCTTCAAATTTGGCAGCAACAAAACCTCCTTCATCCAACAGAAAAAAATAATCGGGATTACGTTGTTATCGTCGTCACAAGGCCACATAAACAAGGGAATAAACTGCAAACAGGACTACAGTCTAATAAGGAAAAGAATATGGATATCTCCAGGTTGCACAGACAACTGTATACAGTTAACGGGGAAACAACTGCAAATTTTCTCCTCCTAAATCTCCCTCCAACACGATAGTCTACTGATAAATTACTTAAATATAAAAGCAAAATATAAAAACAGCCAGTTGAGGGCAACTGCAGTATTTTTGTACTATCCAGCAGTTAAAAAGAAAAATGGGAGCTCATTGGACTTTCGGGTGGGGAGGTCTTACCAGCAACCCTCCAGCTAACTAACGCCATCTCACTGTTTCAACGGCAGTATCCAGCTTTGCTGATAGCTTAATGGAAAAGGGTTTGTATTTCTGTAGGAACAAGCAAATGTAGTTTTCTGAGACTAAATAAGGGCAAAAGATGAAATTCCATATAGAAATACCATTCCTGTTCATGTGGAAACTTCTCAGACCATGGAAATTGTGGCGATAGATTTTTGTTCCGTGGAAAGATCAACCTCTGGAAAGGAGCATATTTTAGTTTTAAGTGACCTGTTTAGCAAATACATATGGGCATATCCAACGAAGGATCAGAAAGCGACAGCAGTGGCTAAAATATTGGTCGAAGAGCTCTTTTATAAATATGGAATTCCTCAGCAGCTCCATACTGACCAGGGGAGAAATTTCGAAAGCGCTCTAATTAAGGAAATCTGTAAAAGGTTCAATGTAAAGAAATCACGCAATTCCCCATATCACCCTGAAGGAAATGGTCAAGTGAAAAGAATGAATAGAACTCTGTACGGTCTACTTAGAAGTTTGGAGGAGGAGAAGAGGAACAAATGGTCATTGTATTTGCAGAGTTTAGTATTTGCGTATAACATAACACCTCACTCTGTGACAGAGTTTTCTCCGTACTTCTTGTTATTCGGGAGGGAACCTTGTATTTCGATCGAGAGCTGGGAGTGTCTGGAAAACATTTACAAATTTCAAGACGGAGACTGGTTACGTCAGCCATGCAAAATGCAAAAAGAAGTTTGGGATTTGGTTAGAAAGAACACACAAAAGAACTGGGTATCAAAAGCAAAGCCTATGTTAGCAAAATCCAGAGAAAGTGTTTTGGAGGTAGGACAAAAGGTTTTATTACGAGAAAATAAAATAATTGGAAGAGCGAAACTAGGAGACAAATTCGGTAAAAGAAAGTGGGTAATTGAAGAAGTACTTAACAGGGACTGTGGTTTGTATAGAATTAGGCCTGAAGGAAGTGATGCTAAGGTTATCCATCGAAGGAATATTAAACCGTTTGCTAGGATAGAAAGGAATGAGGGCGGAGAAAATATTGATGACTTAGATACGGAAAATAATGATAATTTCGAAACCGCTGATATGGATGACAGTAGCTTAGAAATGCCTGATATAGAAGAAGTTTTAACCAGGTTCGGGTTTGATTTTAGCAACCATAGTAATAGTGAACCTAAAGAAGGTGTTGATAAAGAGGTTGAACAAGAACAGGGAGTAACAATTAAGGCACCAGTACTGAGAAGATCACAGAGGATACGAAACAGGCAGCGATCAGAGTTGTAAATTTGTCTTTCTTTGTCGGAAACAGGTAATGGTAGCATAGTGTGAGAGGATGGAAGTGTGTAGTGTGTGTACGATGAGGGCATCGATAAACTGTAGGGGGGTTGTGTGTAGCACTGTATGTTCTCCGCCAGGTGTCTTTTATCTTTCACAGCACTAGTTACCAATAACAACCGTTAACGAGACAGCAATTGAGGACGAACGGCCAAATAAATCGGCATGAACGGATCTGTCTTCATGGACCTGTTAACCGGAGGAACTACCCATTCACTGTTTAATATATACTATCTTTAGAAAATGTAAATTAGATGACAGACCTGAAATTTGCCGGACTTTGAGTAGGCTCATTCTATAGCTACTGTACAACGTGGGCTTACATATACGCTGAGCATACTCTGTAACATAACTGGTATGTTGTTATTTGTCCTTTAATTGTTAGTTACTGTAACGTAACTAATCTTGTTTATTTGCCGTTAATTGTTTGTTACTGTAACGTAACTAATGTTATTTGTTTGTTAATTGTGTTTCGAATATGTTGGTTATTGGTAATGTCTGATTGAGCATTTGTTTCTGTTTGTAGGGTTGAAGGTTTTGTCTACATATACAATAAAATGAAGAAGAAATGTTGCTGTGAGTTGTATCTTCCTTTGGATTGCTATATATACATATACATATGATCAGCACCCAAGACCCCTCTCCACGAAAGTTAGGACCAGGGAGGGCCAGGCAATGGCAGCTGATGACTCAGTAGGTAGACCTATAATCTCACCTAACAAGAATGGTGAGAGTGAGGGTGCAGACACTACAAGAAACTATTGTTAGAGCGGGACTCAATCTCCCGTCCAGTAGATCGCTAGTCAGCGACATTTCCTATAAGCTACCACAACCTGTGACTGGGTTTTAAAAAGAACATGATTCTCTGGTTGTTTTAAAATGGGGTTAACTATCTGTCCTGGAGCCTTGCTTCCAATATTCCTCCAACACGAGTGCAAGACCAATATTCAAAAGGAAAGAAAAACCAAAGAATTGAAACGGCCAGATACCGACGCCAAATAGTACATCAGTACTCATTAGCAGCCGAAGTCAAAGTGAAGGTTATGCTACATGGCAGGTAGACAGGGCCTACCCACCACCTTCAAGCTATTACTATTAACTACCACTACCTCGATTGTATTTCTAACACTGCTGCTGGACAAGAGTCAGGACATGTAAAATAGGTTTGTAATTTCCATAGCCTATGTACTGTGCAATGAATCAAACTAATCTAAGAACTATTCAATCGTGGTGAAGATGGATCGATCTAGTGGGAAAGTTTTCTTGAGTGCTAGAAGTAATTTCGTCCACTTGCAGTAAAAAATAATTGCGATGACGATCCTAGAACACAACTTCCTGTAAGAAAATATCATACATAAATACATAATTCTTTGTGGTTAGTTACAATTATTAATGGCACAGAGTACTGTAGTTAAAAAAGACTTAAGGATATTAGTCATAACCAGCTTTTCAATAGGTACTGATCAATGACTGTACTGTGCTGAGAATGTACTGTACCTTTCTATATCCTCAAGGAAAGGAGTTGAGAGAGTATTTAATGGAAAATAGTCTAGCTTATATATGAGAAAAAAAAAGGCTAAAATTCTTTTAATTCACGTTCAATTGCTTCAACAGTGTTACTATCATTAAATAACAGCCAAGCTACAGCCCTAGTTGGAAAAACATAATATTACAGGGAAAGCAGCCCAATGCGGAAAGGATATAGAGTAGCATCAAAAACACTATAAATGAGAAAGGAGATAAAAATACATTAAGATCATTGGAAACATTAATTTATCACAAATTTCTTAATCAATTTGTATTTTTCATAACTGTACAAACCCGAGACCTTCATAGGAAATGGTTGCTAAACTTCTGACAAGGTAAACAAAGCTGACTGGCACGTGGCGAGAAAGCTCCACCCACCCACCTACGACTTTTGGGATGGTTGAGGGGAGCAATGTAACTTCAAAATCTCTAGAGTTAGGAATAATACAAATATAACATATTTGGAAATAATTTGTATTGTTCCTAACATACAAACGTGGAGCTATTTATAGGGTATTTTTCTAAAGCATTGAGTAAAGTCTCCATAATCTTACGTCGTTAGATAATTTTGTTGTTTTTGACGTTACTGGGTTTGCATATAAAATGTGCAGTTAACGAAATATGCTAGATAAATATGAGAATAAAACTATGCTTATGATGTCTACATTCTTGAATTGGTATTCTCATATATTATCGTATCTTATTAAAAGACATGACCAACCAAGTGTTTTATAATCTGCAATTCGCCTATCGTAAAAAACAAAATAAAGATTTGTAGAAGCAAGTCAGCAATTTTTTTATTTCACTTGCGTTATTAATGTAGTAACCACACGATCAAGCCTTTGTGTTGTAGTTCCCCCCGTCCAGTTGGGTAGATACCCGAGTCTGGTGGGCTAGGCCTACTTTCCTCATTCATTTTGTTCTGATGTTCTCCAGCGTCCCTCTCTTACTGCGTTATTTAAGCTTTATTTAGCTTTATTCTGCATGCCACATAACCTAGTTATATAATTTTTGTTTCGATTATTTTACCAGTTAGTTATGATCATTCAGAAATAAATTTTTCCTTCGTCAAAATCCCTTTATTAACTGTTAATTACTTCTCATATCGTTTATCTATTTCCTTTCCTTACTGGTCTATTTTTCCTTGTTGGATCCCTTGGGCTTATAGCATCTTGCTTCTCCAAATAAGGTTGTAGCTTAGCTAATAATAATAATAATAATAATAATAATAATAATAATAATATTAACAAATTTCAAAATCTAATAAGACTTGGAGGATGACCGTGGTGGTTTTAAATTCAGGTCAATATTTATTTTCACAATTCCAGTACAGTGATGCCTCAGCATACGAAAGTAATCCGTTCAGGATACGGTTACGTATGCTGATTTTTTCGTATCCTGAGTCGCGTTTTACATGTAAATAGCCTAATCCGTTCCAAGCCTTACGAAAAAACCCCTTTTCTTTCATAAACACGCTAAACTGTAGTAATAAACATGCAATGCAGCCATTTCTATCATTCAATAATTAACCCAACCGTTAAAAACAGCCTAATCCATTCCAGAAACCACCATGAGATTATTCAATAATGTAGTTATAGCCTAATTATCCCCTCCAAGCCCTAAGAAAACGGTCCGTTTTCTTTACTACTGTATTAGAGTTACGGTGCTGTATGTAGAGCATTTGGATCAGTGAAGGTGTATTGTTACCTGTACACCTAAATTAGGGGTTGATACCCTGAAAAAAAAGCTACTGTACTCTCGGCGACGAGTTGGGATCTCATAAGCTTTTCGTATCCTGAAAATTTTTTCGTATACTGGGGCATAAAAATCTTTGCGTCGCTTTTCGTATCCTGAATTTTTCGTAAGCTTAAAACTTTTGTATCCAGAGGTATCACTGTACTGTACTTAATACGCAAAAATTTACCTTTCGGCGTCTTTGGTTGTATTACTCTCGACATACATACTATCTACAAGAGCGACCTTAATCTAAAACAATTATTCCAGTCTCACAGAGACTTTAGTGTACTATATGCCATTGTAAAAAAAAAAAAAAAAAAAACAATAAGGATGGAATATGCAGTACAATAATGTTAGTAAAAAGTCTGAATCACACACTCTACTCAAGGGACTGATGAAAAGAACTACTACAGTACTGTATTTTATAATAGATGTATTTTTCTTGACTACTGTATACAAACCAGAGTCCTTTAATGGGGAAAGGAATATATCTTGGCATTCCCTTTAATAAAAAGCTTCCCGGATTTTGAAGCCTGCTTTGAAAGCAAATCCAACACCTCAAAAGGGATTAGAGGTCAGAATATCTCACAAAGTTCTACTACAATTGCATGTTACTGTTCTTAAAATCTTATATTTTTCCTTGTTTCCTTTCCTCGCTGGGATATTTTCCCAGTTGGAGCCCCCGGGCTTATAGCATCCTGCTTTTCCAACTAGGGTTGTAGCTTAGCGAAGTAATAATAATAATAATAATACTCAAAACACAGGTTTGAGGAGACTATATAAATTACTTTACTTTAAGGGCTGCTTAACTGGTCCCGTACAGCAGGGGAACCCCACTCTCTACAGGACCTCCACAGTCGTTTTATGATTATTCGCGAGCATTAACATTTCACAATGCGTATTGCTCCCTTTTAAATTCAATATTTTAAATTCAATTGTCACTTTAATCGGCAGCCAATGTAGATCAATTGGTATAGGGGTGATCCTTTCTATAGTATAGAAGGTCCAACTTACAAACACTCAGATACAAATATAAATCCAAATGAAAATAAAGATAAAAAAATAAATACTGAATTAAAACAATATCATATAATTTAATGCAGAAAAGAAAACAACATTTGTAATATGAAAGCTATTTGTTGACTTTAGTAATTGGAAATCACAGACATTTAATTCAGGTTAAACTTACCCTAGGCAAAAATTGGACTTACAAATAGATTATTGGAACCAATTAAGTTTGAGAGTTGAGGGCCTTCTGTACTAGTAATCTATTTATTATTATTATTATTATTAAATGCTAAGCTACAACCCTAGTTGGAAAAGCAGAATGCTATAAGCCCAGGGGCCACAACAGGGAAAATAGCTCAGTGAGGAAAGGAAATAAGGAAAAATAAAATATTTTAAGAATAGTAACAACTTTAAAATGAATATTTCCTAAATAAACGATAAAAACTTCAACAAAACAAGAGAAAGAGAAACTAGATAGAACAGTGTGCCTGAGTGTACCCTCAAGCAAGAGAACTCTAACCCAAGACAGTGGAAGACCATGGTACAGAGGCTATGGCACTACCCAAGACAAGAGAACAATTTTCCTCTGATTGGCTGTCAAGAGTACTTTCAGTACAAGCATTAAATGCTAAAGATGACTATGAAGCCAAAATTCCAATTCCTTTTGAAACTCGAGGAGGCTTAATCTCCCGGTTAGCTCACAAGGATTCTCCCCATTCCTGACATTTGTAGTGCACCATTAACCCATACTTTTCACGAAGTTTCCGTTAATACAGAAAAATATCCTGTATGCAATTACAAGCAGAGATACTTTGTTGCTATGACAGCAGTATGAAAACATCGTAAAACAGTCTGCAAGCCCATTGCACAGATAATTTAATTATAATGGAGAGGTTTGAACGAATTAAGAACTAAGAGCCAGATATTCTAAGGTATATTATGAGACGTATCCTCAACACATCGTTTCCTCCTAGCACGTGTTTTCACGGGTAGAAGTCTACACCTGATGAATAAAAAGCCAATACGTACATAGGAGCTCATCTGTTTTATCTTTCGCACGCCATGCGCTCGTTTCGCTAGCAAAAAAAGATAAACACACAGCTCCTATGTACTGGCAACCGGTAATGGCTGGGTGGGGACTCTACCGAAATATTACAACCAAGAATACGGTAGTGTAAGGATAAGTAGGTAAGGACACGGCTTTTAGGGTAGGTTAGGTTAGGTGGGCTGGCGTTCTTGTGTAGAGGTTTTGCATAACAGACATGGTGTTTGCAGTGCCCCGGCCATGTCTTACAAAAGTAGAAAATGGGAAGAAATTATCATTTCCTATGCACGAGGGAGGAACTGGCCGCTAATATACAAAGGACCCAAAATTAAAGTAGCATATTTATCTATTAATTTTACAAGGTTGTGTAAACAATACTTACAATAAAATATACACAATTCACCTGAGATTTAACAAACATATTAATATAGTAATATACTCATATTTATCTTAAGGCGACCCACATTTACCGTTAACACAAAGGACATTTACGGCACATAAGCCGATTATTATTATTATCATTATTATTAATTGCTAAGCTACAACCTTAGTTGGAATAGCATGATGCTATAAGCCCAGGGGCCCCATTAGGGAAAATAGCCCAGTGAGCAAAGGAAACGAGGAAAAATATATTATTTTTAGAACATTAAAATAAGTATCTCCTATATAAATTATAAAAACTTTAACAAAACAAGATAGAATAGTGTGACCGTGTGTGTACCCTCAAGCAAGAGAACTCTAATCCGAGACAGTGGAAGACCATGGTACAGAGGCTATGTATTCTATAAGCTTAAACTAGTCTAATTTATGATATATACAAAGCCAGTCTACTCAATATGGAAAAATAATGGTTTTCCATTATATTATGTGATAAAATATAGATTAATTTACGTGAAATTACCGAAATCAGTGCACAGACAGCTCGAAGAAATTTGATCACCAATTGTAAATAAACCAATGGCTCCCAAATGTATAATCAAAGTTACTTACTCTTTCGTTGGGTAAAATGATATTGAGGGCATTAAAGCTCAAATAATAAGCATTTTGATACAAAATAATACAAGATTAAGATATATAACCACTAAATATAAAAAAATATATCAAGTTTCTTCGTATTTCGAAAAATAACGGTTTGAACAAATGGCTCCCCGACAACATAAAGTCAGCGTTGCCACGTGGGCGTCTAAAATTCCCCAAAACTCATGATAAAAATTCCCCAAAATTCCCCATGTCCACAGATATATTTCCCATCTGACCCTGTAGCCCATACTTAATCAGCATAGAAATGACTCACTTTACTGCATGTAAGTGCAAGCAAACTAATTGCAACAATATAAAGGTTTAATCATCTCTCTGTCTCATGGAAATTTGTACTGAATATCCCCGATCAGACAACAAAAAACCCAAAATCTAGGGATAAATTCCCATAGCTGGCAATACTGTATGAAGATTTTATTAAAATTGAGACAAATCGTCAGAAAACGTAGAAAAAAAGTGTCAAAATACTTTTTCGTAATTTAGGAATTTAAATTCCGATAGAAATGTATCTAATTAAAGTTAAAAATCAATTATTATCGTAGTGAATAGAGCGGCTTTGTCTCTTTCCAATATGTGGATGCCATATTGGAAAGAGACAAAGCTGAACTGATATGTGTCTGGGAATTAATCGAATCAAACTCATCTTTTTACGCAATCATTATTATTTTAATCATATTTAATTACGCTAATTATCCGTCTTTTATTGAAACTCTTGGCAAAATCACCTTATTATGCGCAAATGATCTGCGTATAATCAGATGATTTTGCCGATAAGTTTCAATGAAAGGCGGATAATTGGCATGATTAAATAGAAAATTATTATATAAAAAGATGTTTGGTTCGGTTAATTCCCAGACACATATCTTCTTCAGAATTCTTCAAGTAGGCCTCCTCTGTGTATGACAAACAGATATTTCAGGTCCTGTAGGGGGTCACTATGTTTCCATGTGATAGGACCAGGAAAACAGCTAAAAAATCAGTCATTTATTAATAGAGCATAGATAAAATACTTAATCTGAAGAGTATTCTAGTTTTAAAACCTTAAAATCTCACAGTTACGACAAACTGTTTAAGAGGCAATTGACAGTAGACTGCAAGAGGGAGACTTCTTAGTATTATTATACACATGTTAATATTTTAAATGGTTCAGGAAAATTATTATTGGCAGATAAGTCATGCGTAAAAAGTTACCAACTATGTCACTGAGAAACACAAGAATAATTCTCTCTCATATATATATATATATATATATATATATATATATATATATATATATATATATATATATATATATGGGCTCTCGTGGCATGGTTGGTTTCGACCTGGCCTTTCATTAGAAGGGGCTAGCGTTCGATCCCAAGTATGAGGTAGAAATTTATTTCTATTTGAACACGATGTTGTGTTGATATTTATCCATATATATATATATATATATATATATATATATATATATATATATATATATATATATATATATATATATATATATATATATATATATATATATATGTGTATATATATATATATATATATATATATATATATATATATATATATATATATATATATATATAATAAATATTACTTGGGATACTAGGAAAAGGAGACAAAGACAGAAATTGATAGTTGAAAGTTTTTGAGAATGTAATGGAAATAACAAGATAGAGAACTCTAACCCAAGACAGTAGAAGACCATGGTACAGAGGCTATGGCACTACCCAAGACTAGAGAACAATGGTTTGATTTTGGAGTGTCCTTCTAGAAGAGCTGCTTACCAAAACTAAAGAGTCATAGATAATTATATTATACGTTATGATGAAAATACATGAAACGGTTTAGTCTAAATATGGCTAGACCTAAAGCAATAAGACTATATAACCAAGATTTATAGACGTGGCCTTCTGCACAGGAGGCGGGGGAAGGATATAGTAAAGGTAATAGGTTGGCCAGGGCACCAGCCATTCGTTGAGATATAATCACTAGAGAGTTATGGGGTCTTTTGACTAGTCAGCTGGTATTACACTGGATCCTTCTCTCTTCTTTTCAATGATTATTCATGTATAAACCTCGTTTAATTCTACCCTAATTCATGTCAAGTTTTGAAATTCAATTATTCATAATACTTTCCAAATCTACCTTTGATTTGTAGACAGATTACTTCATTCTGTAAAGACAATGTTTAGAGACAAAGATATGCTTTCCCACCTACTCTAGAGCATTGAGAACTCATTTTGCCTTCAAGCATGAATATCAATATAAAAAATATCCTACAGCCTTAAGGGAGGCACCATATTTGGAACAAATTATGTGCTTTTTATATTCCCAATGATAAACCAGTTTAAAGAATACTCATGAAGGGTAGAGGTAAGGCACAGTGACAATGGCCTAAAAGGACAATGCCCTAAAAACTGACCATATATACTTATTAGTGCCATAGCCCTACACTCAAAGCAAGAACCAGGGAGAGTCAGACACTGGCTGCTAATGACTCATTGACTTCAAATACCACATGCCTATATCAAAAGAACAGCGAGGTATTGGACACTATAAGAAACTATAGAGTTTTAGCAGGTCTCGACCACCTTTCAGAAGATCGGCAGGGGCTATTATAGTATGGTATCTACCGCCGATTTTGCTATCTGCCACCCTTCTCTGACTATAGTATGATACCCACCATCAGTCCCTAAGGATACGGTCTACTTGCTAATCCACCTCTAATAAGGAGGATCAATACCGACTTGATAACCTAACCTAATCTTACCTAACTCAACCCATGTTGACCTAACCCAACCTAACCTAACTTACAAACTGCTTATAATTATGCACCCATGTCCTAATCTAACCTAACCTAACCCAACCTACAAACTGTTTATAATTAAGCAACCATGTTGTCCTTCCAATAAATATTATTAAACAATCATTACAGTCCAATGAAGATAACATACAGGTGATAAGTAATCTGTTTGATAATCCTCATCAAACAGGAGGATTAACATTGACGGTAGATAACATAGTTTGTGGTAGATACCATACTATAGTAGAAATTAGACGGTAGATAGCATAATATAATAGCACCGATCGGCAGGGAGAGACTTTTCTAAATGGCTACCAAAACCAGCTGTTAAGGGTAAGAACATAGCCCTTTCCCCAAAAATAGAACCAGGGAGAGTCAGACAATGGCTGCTGATGACTCGGCAGGTAGACTTACTGAACTTCAAATACCACATGCCTACCTCAAAAGGACAGCGAGGTATCGGACACTGTAAGAAACTATCGAGTTTGTGCAGGTCTCGACCATCTTTTCGGAAGATCGGCAGGCAGCGAATTTTCTAAATGGCTAGCAAAACCAGCTGTTAAGGGAAAGAACTTTTGAGACAACCAGTAATTCCAACCCCCTTATAAAAGGTTGATTTCCAACCTACTTTTTATGATTTCAATGAATTTGCTTCGAACAAAAGCAATTCATATTTTGTAGCTTGTAATTCAACAAATGGAGTCATATGACTTATTAAAAAGACAAATTCTAAAGTAATTTTGGTTTGTCTTAACAATATAAGCCTTAACTATTTATTAGGGGTATTACTTTTCGGCGAAGCTGAAAGATCGAGCCATTAGAATTTAGCGAGGGTAACTACCCGTCCTGCTAGTTAGGAGGAGGTAGGGGGGTTAGCTAGCTACATCCCTCCCTTACACACCTGTGACTGAGCTTCACTTTGCTTGGAGGTAAGACTTCAACAGGGGACAATGTTGGCAGGCAAGAATGTATAAATAGCTATGGTCTGCATCGTTAGGAAAAATACAAATTACTGTTCCGTAACTGAGATATAAACCAATGCTATAGTTTATGGGTGATTCCCCTCATGGGGAAATCACCCAATCTGGCTTTTTTGCCTTAACCAGGGTACTCCCTGTTGTGCAGGTTAGTGAGCAAATAAGGAGACCCTTTCACTTCGCTAAACCTACTATGCATGGTCTGCGGCCCACGCAAGCTGTGTGTGAATAAGTACTAGCAATGCGACTGTCAAGGTAAAAGTTATTCGGAGTCTTGTCGGAAATAACCGAGGAAACCGTGACATTCCCAATACTACCCTACCAGGGTATGGGGGAGGCAACAGTATTGGGACAATACTAGGTTACACAAGGGAGCAATAGTTTACCTGCAGAGGTTTGAGGTCAGTTATGCAGAGGACCCAGGATGTTGATTTTCCAAAGGGAGGGGAAGATGAAGAAAGTAAAAGAGCCAGATATCCATTTTCATTCATTCAGACTAAGACCCAGGTAACCAATGTCCTCAACCTTCTGCTACTTGTCCAATAAGGAGCTTGTGGTATAAAACCAGCTGTTGTGCAGCCACCACAGGAGCGATAGTGAACGCATCGAGGTTCCCGAGTGTCCCGTCTAGCAGGAAGTGGGCGGTGAAAGTAGTTTGGCATTTCCAGAAGCCCACTTGCAATACCTGCATCACAGTGGAGATCTCTTCCATGGGGAAGGTCTCACTTCTGACTGAGGATAGGGAAGCTCATAAATCTGTATGAGGAGGAAATGTCCTAGCGATGAGGAAATGTCCATTCTTTTCAGGTTAAATGCAAAATTCAAAGGCTGAGCGATAGCCTTTAACTGCTGAAACCGAAAGGTGAATTTCTTCCCACAAATACACGAACTCAGCTATTGCTGGAATAGGGGGATTGAGTGGATAGACGCCCCTTCCATAACACCAACACCAGATGTTTCACTTCGCCTGGTAGACTGAAGCTGATAACTTTCAGATATCCATTCATCCTCTTTGCAACTTGTTGTGAAAATCCTCTCTGAGTAAGGAGATGCAGGATAGTCTCCAGGCGTGAAGACGTAGCGGAGCTACGGTCTTGTGGTAGATGTTGGCGAGTAGTTCTCCGAGCAGATTGTGACGTGGAGGAAGTTCTCTTGGCAGCTCCGTCAAGAGCAGCAGAAGGTCTGGGAACCACTCTGCTTGATGCCATAGTGGAGCTATGAGGGTCATTGAAAGATTGACCAATGTTCTGGTCTTGTTGAATACTCATCAGACAGAACGGTGGGAATGCGTAAACATCGATGTTATCCCACCGTTGTTGGAACGTGCCTTGCCAGAGAACCTTGGGGTCTAGGACTGGGGGCCAGTACAATGGGAGCCTGAAGTTCAGGGCCGTTGCGAATTGATCAACAACTGGAGAACCCAACAAAGACAGGACTTTGTTAGCTACTAGATGATCCAAAGACCAGATTGTCGGCAAGCACATTCCTCTTGCTGGGAATGAAGCGAGCTGAAAGTGAGACCGAGTGGACTTCCACCCATCTCAACATTTCTACTGCTAGATGGGATAGGGGCTGCGAAAAAGTACCTCCTTGCATTTTTATGTAAGCCACTACCGTGGTGTTGAGGCTCATCAGGCCTTCATCTTTAAGAGATTTATGTGAAGGTATTTTTCGGACTCTGACTAAAGGCCTGAGGCAGTGTGGTGTAGCACGTGGGGCCCAAATCATTCTTTTGATATGTCCAAAAACAGCATCAAATTGGCAGGAAGGACTAAAAGATCGACACCCTTCAGCAAATTCTCATCTGCCAGCCACCATCCGAGGTCCGTCCTTTCCTCTGGTCCCATGGGGATCAGCGTCTCCGGGAAATTGAAGCCATGATTCCAATTGGAGAGGAGAGATTGAATCCTGAGGAAGCCGTTGGGTACTGGACGGCCCAAGGGTGATAGGTGTCCGAGGAGACATGCATCTTCTGGGCTGGGAGTTCTTCTCGTCTGAGAAAAGGCCTTGTGACCTTCCTCAGCCTCGTTATTCTGTCGTCTGATGGGAAGGCTTTGTGTAATTTGGTGTAATATCATGCCCAGGTATAGCAGTCTTTGTGTGGGAAGCAGGGATAACTTTGACGTTTACCATGATTCCCAAATCTTGGCAAAGCCTCAGAAGTTTGTCTCAGTGTTGAAGAAGGATTGTCACTGAGTCTGCTAGGATCAGCCAGTCATCCAGGTAATGAAGGAGATGAATGCTGAGCCTGTGTGCCCAGGATGACACTAAGACAAATACTCTTGTGAAGACCTGAGATGCTGTGGAAAGGCCAAACACAGCACCTTGAACAGGTATATTTTGTCGTCGATGTTTAATCTTAGATACTTCCCTGAAGTCGGATAGACTGGGATCTGGAAGTATGCGTCCTTTAGATCCAGTGTTCACATGAAGTCCTGTGGCCTTATCGCTAGTCTGACCGTGTCTGCCATCTCCATGCTGAACGAAATCTGTTCGACTAACTTGTTCCGAGCCGAGGTCAATTACTGGTCTCCAGCCCCCAGATGCCTTTTTCACAAGAAAGTCAACTGAAGAAGCCTGGGGACCCGTTGAGGACCTCTTGGAAAGCTCCCTACTCCAATATGGTCTGGACTTCAGTTCAAAGGGCATGCCCCTTTGCTGATCCCATAGCAAAGGAGCTCACAAGCACTGGATTCTTGGTCAGTGGAGGGAGAAATGACATAATTGTACGCGATAGCCTAAACAAATCACGGAGACCATCCAAGGTTTGGCAACGAGCTGCATCCACCTGGTCGAGCAGCTTTGTAGGCCTCCCCTACTGTGGACAAGCAGGGGGATTGCCTATCCTAGCGTTTGCGGCTCCTGCCGTCACCACTCTAGTGTTTTCCCCCCACAGTTGGACTTTGTGCCTTCCCAGTTTTTGTCAGGAAAGGGTTACACCTTTATGTTTGCTGCAGTTTTACTCGAGGGTTACAACTGGCTGGTTTTTGGAGGGGTTGGAGGTCTGTAGGGCTGCGATGTAAGGGCCCTATGAAGGAGGGAGTTCCTGTTGGACTTCCTCCACCTCTCCGCAACCTGCTCGACATCCTTAGGCTCAAAGAGGAAGTAACCCTCCAGGGAAGAGTTTCTGAGCCTAGCGATCTTGGCAATTGGGACCTGGCGGTGGAATCTCTCGGCCACCGTATCCCTTTGCTTTAAGATGGTATTGGCCCACAGGTTCACTACCTTGAGAGCCAGAAACTCTTATGGTGCGGGTGCTGGAGAGAAGGATGGTCCCCATAGCCTTCCTGGCACTTTCCTTAGAAAAATCTTCGGTCCGTACCAAGATTCCTGCAGATCCCAACCAACGATTCAGCCAGGAGGTCGCCTGCATGGCGTACTCCGTGACCCCCTCTTGGGTCACGATCTCTGATTCCGAGAATGTGACCTGTCGCAAAAAGAGCCTCTCTAGAGAGATTTCCTTGCTCAGTTCAAGTGAGTGATGGAGAGAGATAGTAGAGCAAGACTCGTACAGGATCTCATAATACCTACTGTGGTCAACACCAGAAGGTGGGAGGAGTTTGGTGAACGAGTTTGAATGGTAAGATGCAGAGTAATCAGAAAGCTGTGAGGCAGTCTTACGCTGACCACCCTTCATACCCCGTGAACAGAGCAGGGCTGCACTGGACTTTGGAGGCTTCTGGATGCCTAAGACACGGTCCAGTCCAGGACTGTGTCTTTTCCTTCTTGAGGGGCTGACTCAGGATCTGGTAACCCATTGAGGATCCTCATGGCACTCAGAGCCTGCCAAAAGGCATGTTCCGACGCCCTCTGGTCTCCATCTGAAGCTGGCCTGCCAACGATATCATTCACGGCCGAGGTCTCGCGGCGGGGTGGGTCGCGATTGTCAACAGGAAGGGTGACTTGGCTCCTGACCCCCTCAGTGGGTCTCCAAGTCCATGCTGAGGACTTTGGTGCTGTCTTGGAATTCTTAGATTCCCTTTTTAGGGGAAACAGGGTTTCCAAGACCGAAGGTCTGGATGTAACGACCTTCTTAGCCTGAAGAGAACTGGGACCCTCTACAAGGTCCACGGGAGACACCAAGTTCCCTTCGTTCGGTTTTTCTGTCTGACAGAAGGGGAGAGTCTGAAACGGACTTTTCCCTCTGAGCGCCTCTCAGGTCAGTGGGTGAGGCACTGGTAGTTGAAGACGTGGCTGGGATTACCGGGGGGTAACCTCTAATCTTGGAGCCCTGAGCGGAGTCAGCTTGACCCTTAATAATGGAAGTGTCAGGAGTTCTTCTCTTCCTCTTCAGGGGAGAAGCCGTCATGGTCTGTTGAAACCGAAGACATCCCAAGTCATTATCAAAGACGCAAAAGATACAAGCACAAGAACTATAAGGGTGCGGCGAGGGCGATGCGGATTTCTGATCGCAGAGAGAAAATAAATTCATCCGACCTACTTCACGACCAGAAGTGTTAGAGGGAAGCGCTTCAGACAAGCGTTATGCGTCATGCACAGCAGTGACCTGGCAATGAAGCATCTATCTATATACCAAGGCACTTCCATCAATTTTAGGGAGTAGCCGACAACAAACAAATAAAAAAAAAGGGGGGGGGGACCTTTCCTCTCTACGCTCCTCCCAGCCTGACGAGGGACTCAACTGAGTTTGGCTGGTACTGCTAACGAAGCATGATGTAATCACACCAATTTTCTTTTGATTGTCTGATCCTATAAAAAGAAACTAAGAGTAACCTATATAAATGACTCAGAAGGTTTACATCTACGTAGGAATAAATCCTTCAATAATTTAAAGTCATAAACTTAAAAAAGCCAACTTGCATTTCCAGATACTAGTATAGCTCCCACAAAAGATGCTCTTATCTGGAATGTGTAAAAAGCAGCAAAAAGAAAAGATGGTTAGTTAGGTATAAAGTGCCCGGAGTGGTCGAAGTCGTCAACTGTATAGACTGGGGATAGGGAGACTACCTGGGGGTGCTCGCTTCCGACTGCCTGGGAGGCAGTGAGGAAGGAAGCCTGGCCAAGGATTTGGGGATGTTGAACAAATTCTTCAGTTCCCTCCCACGAGGCCGGAGGTCCTCTGTCTCCAAGGGCCTAGAGGACTCCGTCGGCTTACGGGATGTAAGTCCATTGCCGTACGGGGTGAATCCCGTCTGGTCGCAGGTCGTGCCTCCTTAGACACTATCTCGACCCATAAAGAACGGAAGGAGTCTCCATAGGAAGCAACCCTATCCTCCTTGGGGGGCGAAGGACGAATCCTTTTCCTTTCCCCTTTGGCCTGGCCTGTGGCATCTTGAACTGCAGGGGGCTACCCTGAGGTTCATGCCTAATCTCCTCCAGAGGTCTTTTGCGAAGGGATGATCATCTCCCCTTGCCTGAAGGACCCACCTGTGCGGGAACTTCCGACCTCCTCCTAGGATCGGAGGGAGGAGAGGACCCTGGGAAGAGAGGAGGCGACAAGGGAATCCTAGGTGTATCACCTAAGGACTGGGAGCGGGGAACGACTCCCTTCATGGCTTGGCGCATTACATTCAATAAGGTGCTAAGCCACGGGGGGTCACGGGAATCTTGAGGAACTAAGGGGAAGGTCTTTATGAAAGAACTGCTCCCTGGGTTTAGGAACCTGGGCAGGTTTCCTAACCCTCTTGTCTGATGGAGGCTTCCCTACAGGAAAGATCGGCACAGGCTTACCCTTAGGGATAGGGTCTGGGCTCGGTCGCACAGGTGACTGTTATCTCTGTTGAGGCCTAAGGGGCTCGAGAGACTGATTGTGAGCGCCAAGACGGTCGTGCGCTCTCGCGCCGAACTGTTAGTAGGCGGAAGGGAGCTCGTGCGCGCGCCTTTCCCAATTGTGCGCACCTTTTTGGCGCTCCTGGAGCGCTTGAGGTCGTTCGCGCACCTGGTGCGCATAAGGTTGTTCGCGCGCATGGCACGCAGTGTGTTGTTTGCACGCATGGCGAGCAACAGGATGTTCGCGCATATGGCGCGCCATAGGATGAACCAGCACGCCATGATCGCCATTTTGTTTGCGCGCGCCAAGACGGTCGTACGCGCCAAGTTGGTCATGCACACCAATTTGGCCGTGGGCGCCAACTTGGTAGTGCGCGCGAGAGCTCTTAGGTTGGTGAGAGAACTCACTGCTACGCTCACACGAAGGTTCACAATAGCTTGTGTTGTGTGAGCGCAAACGATCAACACAACGAGAGTTTGAAAACTCTCTGTCATAAAAAGAATGACTCTGGTCACGAGAACCCGAAAGTTCAACGTGAACTGTGTTTCGCGAACCCGAAGGATCAACACAACGAGAAACCGAAGTTTCTCTGTCATGATACACCGAAGTGTTAGCGCGACTAGAGTTACAAGAGCCCAATGGTTCAGCGTAACTCAGGTTACGAGACCCCGAAGGGACAGCGCAACGAGGAATCGAGGTTCCTCAGTCACGAGATCCCAAAGGATCAACGTGACTGACAGTACGAGAACCCGGCGTGTACCGTCGTTACCAGAGCCCGAGGGTTCTGCTTAACAGAAAGCCAAAGGTTTCAAGTCGTGAGAGCCCGAAGGTTCAGTGCGACGGAGACCTGAAGGACTCCTGCTGTCATGAGAACCCGCAGGATCAACATGACGAGAGCCCGAAGGATCATGATCACGCCAGTCCAAAGGGTGATCGTCACGAGACCCCAGAGGGTCAACGTGAGGAGAACCAGCAGGTTCATAAAGATGTCTCCTCACAGCCCGAAGAGGAGAACGCCCGGGGTGGAGAGGGGTTACCCACCCCTCCACTCTATGAACCTCCGGAGAGGAACGTACAACAGACTCCGCCTGATTAAGGTCAACAGATAATTCCTCCGCAAGGAGGAGAGTTCGCCCAAAGGAGAACTATGCTTATAACAAGGTTCTCTTTCTGCCCTTGGAGGAGAACCTAAAGCCTAAGAAGATTGCCGATGCACAGAGGTTGACCTGGAGTCACAAGGCCTGCGCTACTGCTCGACCGTACCCCGGAAGGGCCTGGTCGAGGATTAGCTTCGGGCAGAGATTTGGGCGTAGAGGAAGCAGAAGCCCGCAATTTCTTCGATTTAGAGGAAGACCCCGAAAGTGAAGACTGGCGTTTAGACTTCTTACGCGCAAACCTCTCCCACTGGGAGGCAGGTCACTCCCTACACTCAGAACTGGTGTTGTCCCGCGAACACTGGGTTCCCCGGCAAGCCGGCCATAAAGGGTGTGGATCCATCTCCACGGACGACATAAAGGTGCTGCAGCGGGCGCCTTCAATCCCTGGACATGCCCGCATAGCGGGACAATAACCATACACACACCCACACACAAAAGAAAAAGAAAAAGTAATAAAGTCAAGTAAAAGTGGTTACTCAATCCACAGGTGTGAGTGAGCAGGGTAGCTAGTCTACCCCAACCCCCTCCCGCTAACTAGCGGATGAGGTAATTATCCCTCACTAAAATTGTCTTGGCTGGTTTTCAGCGTTGCTGAAAGTAATACCCTATAAATAACGGAGGTTTGTATCTGTGTCGGAACAAATAACAGTTAATCCCTGCAAGTTTCATTACTCTACGATTAAAATAGTGGCCAGGGAGCTGTTCACAAACAAACAAACAAACAAACAAAAAAAGGGGCAAAAACATAACCTTCCAACTTCGTTGGCAGAGGTAAAGGGATTAAAGTTGCCAATCAACTGAAGTGACCTAAATATATGACACTGGATCAACCTGTAGCTACTTCACAAACCTTGACAAGATCCTAGTCTTCACGGAGACGCAGCAAAAGTGGTCCGATGTTCGATGCCATCGTCATTTCCTCTTTCCTTCAATTCGTCAGGAAAATTCTTCAGACAGGAACTGCCGGGTAGGAACCTGGAAAAAGCCAAGGAGGTAAATATTGATATTAAAGAATAATACATTTCACAAGACTAGAATTTCATGGGGAAATTGAATTTGACATGACTAACCCTATGGCTGGAACACATGTTCAATTATAGAACATTGCGATATTACTTAGGACATTAAAACTTGCATAATGGAAAAGAACATTGCAAATACACTATCTAGAATCCCACATACTACTGGCGGATACCTCTATTACCACAGTTACAGATTTTAATGGAAAATATCCATTTTTCTCTTTTTGTCATCTTCACAAATACCCCAGGAGCCTCCTTCTACCCGATAGTTCAGAAAAACACTGATAGGTGGTGCTTGTCGTAAGTGACTTGTTTGAACAGAATAAAGGGCCCTGCGTTTTATAATCTAAACCTCTTGTTTATTTATTTTCAATATTGGAATATGCAATAAAATCATAGCTCTTAATTTATTAATCGTAATATTTAAAGGTTAGGATAGAAACGTATCTGATATATGTAGTATGATCATTGGAAACGGAAGCCCAGTTCACGTTCGAACAGAGGCTGGAGCGCAAAGCTAAAACTCAACCCTTTTACCCCCAGGCTATTTGGAAATTTCCAACCCTTAACCCACAGGGGTTAATTTTTTTCAAGCACATTTTGCAGTATATATTTTTTAAATAGCTCTAACAACCTTAATTTTCGTCATAGAGAGGTCAGGTTGGTCTCATTCTCTTGGAAAATGCCTGAAGTTTCTCAAAAAAAATATAAAAAATATGCCAAAATAAGTTTAAATAGCAATTTTTTGCAAGAATGTACCGGTACGTCCATGGGGGTAAAGGGATGAGTTTTGTGAAACGTACCAGTATGTCCATTGGGGGTAAAAGGGTTAAGAGTGTATCTATTTTTCACCCCTCTAACTATGTATAATTGATAATCAACACCATAATACTACCCCACGGGATTAAAGCGCATAGCAAAACATGTCCCGCTTGCCAGAACATTGGAACGGTGAGATAATGTTTAATTGCGAGTGAAGCGAGCATATAGCAGAGAAAAAATAGATAAATCATTAACTCAATTAAGTTAAGAAGTATTTGTAGCACAATGAACACTGCTCCAAAAGACTCCATAGAAAATGGGATGGAAAACCTCATTTTCTATGCTCCCAGAAGTACTGTCAAACAAAAGCTCCTGAGTTTTGACAGTTTTTCATTGCTATTAATCGGTTTTCATTACGGTAACAGTTTTCTTTAATGATGACGACTGCTTGTTTATGAAAATGACGGGCAGAAACCACAAAGTTTAAACTATTCAATTTAAATATCAACACAATTAGATATTTTAGGGTGTTTCGAACGTAACTGATGACGATACCTACCATGAAGCCATAGCTTTTCAGTTATGGTAGTCGAGCCCCCGTAACTCAAAAAATATAGATTTCCACAAGGAATCATTATCAGAAACCTTTGAAATTCCACAAAATATATTACAAACCAGTATTATTTTCAGGGTTTATAATAGCGGCCACCTGTACATATGATGACGGCCAACTAGGAATACAGCAGTATAAGGGGTTGCAGGGGGGGCGTACCCCTCATTAGGTAAGTAAGGACATGGCTTGTAGGTTAGGTTAGGTCGGGGGGGTTTAGGTTAATTGGTGTCCATTATTAATGCACCCGAGAGGAACTGGCCGCTATTATACAAAGGCTCCTAATTTTCTACAATACCACCCTATATAACTCTGATCTGCTTTTTATTTTGATTGAAATTCACAAATCGATATAATAAAAAAGCAATTAATGTTTTATTATTAAAATAATTAACAATCTGTTATTAAAAATCGATTTCTGGACAAAAAATACGATAAAACACAAACTGAAAAATGGCCAGAGTTGGCATAGACAATATAGCCCTAAATCAGAATATATTTTTAATTAGGCCTAATTGAGATAATTTCTACTATTAAAAAAACCATTTTGAGATAGATATTTTAAAAAATTATTATTAATTTATTCGAAAAATTTGTTTTAAATATACGAGTAGGTTAGCTGGGCTTCACTCCTCCAGGTAAGTTAGTTTAATACCATTATAAATACTTAATTTACGTATTTAACTTAATAATAAGGATATATATAACGTAAAACACGTATTTATAACTATAAATAAGTGTATTAATGCAAAATACTTACAATATGCCTTGATTTCATATTGAAATTCAAACGTAAACAAAACAACTTGTTTTTGTTTTTGTTCTTGTTCTTGGGCGGACAGGATTATCGTACGAGCCTAAAAATTGTCGTTTATCAACCAACATTATCGTACACAGTTTCAATATAATTATTTAGGAGTCTTATGACTGTCCTATTTCAATATATTTTACTATAATTTATTAATTAAACATACATATACACATATATGTATAATATGTATATACCCAAGGTATTTATCGTATATCGTATTGGACCTAAAGTAATCGTACATGTATGATAATTATCGTATGTTGATATGTGGAAGATCATAGATATATAGTTAAAAGATGGCAGACCTACTTCATCGTACCTGGTGGCCATCTTGGTCTACCCTTTAAAATACTTTCATAAATTCTAATTTATATTCTATAATATAATTATAGTCTATAAAACTCTTTATTTAGGAATTGAATTGAGAATGTCTACATGCTACATATAGCTGGTGATTCTGTGCAAGCTGGTTCCTGGTTCCTGGTTCCTGACTACTTCTTATTATTATTATTATTATTATTATTATTACGAGCTAGGCAACAATCTTAGAAAACCAGGTTGGTATAAGCCCAGGGGCTCAAACAAGGAAAAATAGCCCAGAGAGGAAAGAAAACAAGGAAATGAATAAACTACAAGAGAAGTTATGAACAATCAAAATAAAATTGACTAAGAACATTAACAGCATTAAATTAGATCATTCACATATAAACTATAAAAACTTTAAAAAAGAGGAAGAGAAATGAGATAGAATAGTGCACCTTCAAGCAAAAGAACTCTATCCCAAGGCAGTGGAAGACAATAGTACATTACAGAGGCCATAGCACTACCCAAGACTAGAGAACAGTGGTTTGATTTTGGAGTGTCCTTCTCCTAGAAGAGCTGCTTACCACAACTAAAGAATCTCTTCTACCCTTACCAAGAGGAAAATAGTCACTGAACAATTACAGTGAAATAGTTAACCCCTTGACGCTTCATAGTCCTCAGCCATGTAGGCCTGGGTCTTGCAACTCTTCTAGTGATATATGGGGTCTTTGACTGGTCAGACAGTATTACACTGGATCTTTCTCTCTGGTTACGGTTCTTTCCCTTTGCCTACACAGACACCGAATAGTCTGGCCTATTCTTTACAGATTCTTCTCTGTCCTCATACACCTGACAACACTGAGATTGACAAACTCAATAGTTTCTTGCAGTCTGCAACCTCACCATCCTTGTGAGCTAAGGATCGGGGGTTTGAGGGAGCCTATAGGTTTACCTGCTGAGGGATCATCAGCAGCCATTGTCTGGCCCTCCCTGGTCCTAGCTTGGGCACTGATTAAGTCTATATATGGTCCTTCTCTAGGGCATTGTTCTGTTCTTTGCCTCTGCCATTCATGAGTAACCTTTAAACCTAAGGTAATTCAGTTTACCATTACGTCAGAAAGAGAGAGAGAGAGAGAGACAGAGAGAGAGAGAGAGAGAGAGAGAGAGAGAGAGAGAGAGATGTAAATAGAAGTTCTCGTTTCAGAGTCCAATCGTTCGATTTGATTTGACTTTGGCTTCGTTTTTAAAATTTAGATTTAAAACTGTAAATAAAAACTTTATTTTAGTAACTTGTGTTTTATTTTAATTTATTTCTTAGTTACTTGATTCTAATATGGCTATTCTATTCTTGAAACAGCCTATCTTTTAATATAATAACTACTTATGCAGAGTCGAAGATGAACATTCTATAGACGATATAATGAAAATAACAATAAATAACACATTATGAACAAAATAGAAATATGTATTTTAAACAGAACGAATGATTCCAGCGTTGCCAAATTTCCGCCTTACACCTTTATTCCCCTTAATACTTGCTAGATGTTCCATTGACATTTGGCAACAAGTGAGACTAACGAGAAACTAGGGAATAAATCTGTGAAGGAGACGAAAATAAATGAAAAAGTCTTATCCCAGTGGAAAATACTTAATGAACAGTACGTTGTTTCTCACAATGTTTCGCTCAGAGCCATAAATGTTCAGTCACAGAACTCTGGGAAGCACTCTACATTCTTCAACATTCCAAAGGGCGAAGCTATATGAAACTATCGCTCAATTTCGAGGAAAATTATGTGATCCATTGGGCGAAATAATATGAGAATATCGCTCAACTCAGATGAAGAACATAAGAGAGGCTCTCTCTCTCTCTCTCTCTCTCTCTCTCTCTCTCTCTCTCTCAATTACAAAATAAGAACAGGCAAATCGAACTGGATTTATGAATTTAATTAAACAACAAATGCAGCCGTTTCTAGTTCACAGCAGGACAACGGCCTCAGACATGTCCTTTTTTACCACCACGCTGCTCACTGCAAATTGGTGATGGTAGGAGACTTTGGTCTGTTCGCTCACAGCAAACCAACCTAGTATGGGTGGCCCTAAATAGTAGCCTTACAGCTTTGCTGGTCATATTGATAGGCAAAACCTCTCACTATGTCAAGGTATCACCACTCAGAAAGGGATATATATATATATATATATATATATTATATATATTATTACTTGCTAACCCACAATCCTAGTTGGAAAAGTAGAAAGCTATAAGTCCAGGGGCCCCAATAGAGAAAATAGCCCAGTGAGGAAAGGAAACAAGTAAAATAAAATATTCGTTATTCTCTTTCAAAATAAAGTTTGCAATGGTTTTCAAACTAATTTGAATATTTTTTTTTATTTTGGTAATTTAGGCCTAAACAGCCATTTAAATATTTAACCGCCATTTTATTCTTTAATTTGAATCTGTAGGTAATTGAATTTTACTTATATTAAGATTTTTAGTATTTTAACTTCTGGAATTAAGGAAATACAAGGAAATGGGTCTCTCTCTCTCTCTCTCTCTCTCTCTCTCTCTCTCTCTCTCCATGTAACCCATAGCAGGATGCTAGCTTAGCTAATAATAATAATAATAATAATAATAATAATAATAATAATAATAATAATAATAATAATAATAATAATAATAATAATCAGAGAGAATGAAGAATAGCAGAAAGTCCTCATAAGAACTCGGAAGGAAGAGGAAAAAAAGATTAAGTTTGAGAATTAGCGATAGAAATTAGTTTTATCTTTAGAAGAAAACCTCAAAGGAAATGAAAAGATAGAATAAAACATTAAGTATATTAGAAAAACGGTAAAAAAATAGCTTTTATAACTTTGATTTTTAAAGATTTAGCTACACTGCTACACAGGGTTAAGAATTAGCTTTTAGCTGGAGAAAAGCGGAGAAATTATATCGAAAAATTTGGTTTTGAAAATAAATTTATATCTATTAACGCTAAACGCTCACTCTGCAAAGGAACAAATTCAAATCATGAAACGGTTTGGCTGTGTGTGTGAGAGAGAGAGAGAGAGAGAGAGAGAGAGAGAGGGGTCTGTTACTCTTCCCTAGGAGGGAGATATACCAAGATCATTCATTGGAGGTTCTATCTCGAAGTCAATATATGTATATATAGTTTTATTAGCCTTATATCCTTTACTTTACTTGGCTATAAAGATTCTATATATAGTTTTATTAGCTTTATATCCTTCACTATAGTTGGATATATAAGTTTTTTATAGTTTATAATCGGAAGATATATTTCAACGTTGTTGTTCTTAGAATATTTTATTTCAATTGTTCATTACTTCGCTTGCTTATTCCTTATTTCATTTCCTTTCCTTACCGGGCTATTTTTCCTTGTTGGAGCCCCTGGGCTTATAGCATCCGGCTTTTCAAACTATGTTTGTAGCTTGCATGAGTTCTCTTGCTTGAGGGTACACACGGGCATAGGCCTACTATTATGTCTAATTTTTCTTCCTCTTGTTTTGTTTTAGTTATTATAGTTTATATAAGAAATAGTTATTTTAATGTTATTGTTCTTAGGATATTTTATTTTTCCTTGTTTCCTTTCTGCACTGGACTATTTTCCCTGTTGGACCCCTTGAGCTTATAGCATCTTCTTTTCCAACTAGGGTTGTAGCTTAGCAAGTAATAATAATTATATATTTTTCTCTCACTTTCCGTCACATTCACCTGGGTCAGTTGTGGAATGAAAATGATGATGATGATGATGATTATTATTATTATTATTATTAGAAGCTAAGCTACAACCCTAGTTGGCAAAGCAAGATGCTATAAGCCCAAAGGCTCCAACAGGGAAAACTAGCCCAGTGAGGAAAGGAAATAAGAAAATAAAGGTGTATTTATATTTCCAAGGATTTCTCTGTGTTGAGAGAGAGAGAGAGAGAGAGAGAGAGAGAGAGAGAGAGAGAGAGAGAGAGAGAGAGAGAGAGAGCAATTCCTAAAAATACTAACTACTGTTGTGTTGGCCAATGTGATAACGTCCCTGACTGGTGAACGCCAGACTGAGGTTCGAGTCCCGCTTATTTTCATTCAGTTCCTTTGGTCGCTGCAACCTCACCATCCTTGTGAGCTAAGGATGAGGGGTTTTGGGAGAGCCCATAGGTCTATCTGTTGTGTCATCAGTCGCCACTGCCTGGCCCTCCTTGGTCCTAGCTTGGGTGGAGAGGGGGCTTGGCTGCTGATCATATATAAAAGGTCAGTCTCTAGGGCATTGTCCTGCTTGATAGGGTAATGTCACTGTCCCTTGCCTCTGCTATTCATGAGTGACTTTTAAACCTTTAAAACAACGAAGGAAAATTGTTTTAAAAAACCACGTTCTTTAAAAACGAAATGAAAAGAAAAAATCGAATCACAACGAAATGCTATATTTGAATCTACTGTTTTCCAGAATGTTTCGTTCTAAAATCGAATCATTTGATCACAAAACTCCCAAGATGATGTTCTGTTGACTTCGCTACATAAAAACTTAAAATTTAATATACTGAAATTATATATATATATATATATATATATAATGAACCAAATGTTAAACTACTATTATAATAAATAAACATCTTTTACGACTACTACAAAATATTGTCTTGAATTATGTAATTCTAAAATATGAATAAATGAATATGATTACGTGATATTCTATGTGGCAAAATGCTATAGATTTTATCAAAAACTTTTGAATCTATTCAAACGAAAATTGTTCAGTGGCTACTTTCCATTTGGTAAGGGTAGAAGAGACTCTTTTAGCTAATGTAAGCAGCTCTTCTAGGAGAAGGACACTCCAAAATCAAACCATTGTTCTCTAGTCTTTGGTAGTGCCATAGCCTCCGTACCATGGTCTTCCATTGCCTTGGGTTAGAGATCTCTTGCTTGAGGGTACACTCGGGCACACTATTCTATCTTATTTCTCTTCCTCTTGTTTTGTTAAAGTTTTTATAGTTTATGTAGGAAAATACTGTTCTTAAAATATTTAATTTTTCCTTGTTTCCTTTCCACACTGGGCTATTTTTCCTTGTTGGAGCCTTTGGGCTTGTAGCATCTTGTTTTTCCAACTAGGGTTGTAGCCTAGTAGGTAATAATGATAATAATGATAATAATAATAATAATAGGGTTAGAGTTCTTTTGCTTGAGGGTACACTCGGGCACACTATTCTATTTAATTTCTCTTCTTGTTTTGTTAAAGTTTTTATAGTTTATGTAGGAAATATGTATTTTAATGTTACTGTTCTTAAACTATTTCATTTTTCCTTGTTTCCTTTCCTCGCAGGACTATTTTCCCTGTTGGGGTCTTGGGCTTGTAGCATCCTGCTTTTCCAACTAGGGTTGTAGCTTAGAAAGTAATAATAATAATAATAATAATAATAATAATAATAGGGTTAGAGTTCTCTTGCTTGAGGGTACACTCGGGCACACTCTTCTATCTAATTTCTCTTCTTGTTTTGTTAAAATCTTTATAGTTTATGTAGGAAAATACTGTTCTCAAAATATTTAATTTTTCCTTGTTTCCTTCCCTCACTGGGCTATTTTTCCTTGCTGGAGTCTTTGGGCTTACAGCATCCCACTTTTCCAACTAGGACTGTAGCTTGGCTAATAATAATAATAATAATAATAATAATAATAATAATAGGGTTAGAGTTCTCTTGCTTGAGAGTACACTCGGGCACACCATTCTATATATAAAACCGATGACGGTTGATGGCGTTTCAATTTTGGCGGTCAAATTTTAATTATTTGTTGAGCCTTTAAATGACACATTTTAATGTGCTACCGATTATAATACATTGCATGTTTTGTATGTTAGTAAAATGTTATTCCTAACTGTGACAGCGAATGTTTTTATGTTGAACAGGCGGACATAAGTCTCTCTCTTCTTAGTTTATATATGACAGCTCTTTTTCAACGTTGTCACTAGTCTCAATACATTTTGAATATCACCTCTCTTGTTGTTTATTTATTCCATTGGTTACTTTCTTCATTGGGCTATTTTTTCCCTGTTGGGGTCCTTGAGCTTATAGCTTCCTGGTTTTCCAACTAGGGTTGCAGCTTGGCTTGTAATAATGATAGTATTAAGTGCTGGCCAACGTTTTATTATTATTATTATTATTATTATTATTATTACTAGCCAAGCTACTACCCTAGCTGGAAAAGCAAGATGCTATAAGCCCAAGGGCTCCAAAAGGGAAAGATAGCCCAGTGAGAAAAGGAAATAAGAAAATAAAGGTGTATTTATATTTCTAAGGATTTCTTCAGTCGAATCTGCGTTGAGAGAGAGAGAGAGAGAGAGAGAGAGAGAGAGAGACTAATAGGAAAGAATAAACTTCAAGGCATGATAACAGATAGGGCTGGAACTCTCTCTCTCTCTCTCTCTCTCTCTCTCTCTCTCAGCATTGCTAGGAGAAGGGTGTAAGAACTGGGAGGCAGTTTGGACAAAAATCATAAAAATTGACATATATATATATATATATATATATCTCAAGACTGGCGACATCTAACCGAGGCCCTTTGCATCAATACTCCCTCACATTATTATTATCATTATTACTACAAGCTTAGCTACAACCCTAGATGGAAAAGCAGGATGCTATAAGCCCAAGGGCTTAAACAAGAAAAAATAGCCCAGTGAGGAAAGGTTATAGGGAAATAAACTATACATGATAAGTAATGAATAATTAAAGTGCATTTTTTCAAGAACAGTAACGACATTAAAATTAATATTTCATATATGAAGTATAAAAAAACTTCAAATAAAAGGAGGAGATATAAGATAGTACAGCGTGCCATTGTATACCCTCAAGCAAGAGAACTCTGATCAAAACAGTGGAAGGCCATGGTACAGAGGCTATGGCACTACCCAAGACCAGAGAACAATGGTTTGATTCTGGAGTGTCTTTCTCTTCCAGGGTATATATATATATATATATATATATATTATATATATATATTTCTTAAATATTTTATTTAAATTAATTTTCAATTGTATCATTATCTATATCTTTCATTTATTATTATTATTATTATTATTATTATTATTATTATTATTATTATTATTATTATTATCAGT
>NW_027171184.1:137500-142500 GCF_036898095.1 Palaemon carinicauda
AGTATATTTATGATAGGCATAGGAGATGATGATGATGATTATATATATATATATATATATAAATATAAATAAAATCACCATCTCCTCCTACGCCTATTGACGCAAAGGGCTTCGGTTAGATTTCCCCAGTCGTCTCTATATTAATCTTTTAATTCAATACTTCTCCATTCATCATCTCCTACTTCACGCTTCATAGACCTCAGCCATGTATGCCTGGGTCTTCCAATGCTTGTTTGTGTTGTATAAATGAATAACGCTTATTTTACAGAGATGTTTTGTTCTCTAGTCTTGGGTAGTGCCATAGCCGCTGTACCATGGTCTTCCACTGTCTTGGGTTAGAGTTCTCTTGCTTGAGGGTACACTCGGGCACACTATTCTATCTAGTTTCTCTTCCTCTTGTTTTGTTAAAGGTTTTATAGATTATATGAGAAATATTTATTTCAAAGTTATTACTGTTCTTAAGATATTTAATTTTTCCTTGTTTACTTTCCTCACTGGGCTATTTTCCCTGTTGGGGCCCTGGGCTTATAGCATTCTGCTTTTCCAACTAGGGTTGTAGCTTAGCAATTGATAATGATAATAATAATAATAATAATAATAATAATAGAGTTAAATATAAGTATGCTACGCTATTTAAAATTCCTGGTTGGATGCCAACGGTGAAGGGGGAAAAACAATGTTGCCACATGTTCAAAAGAATTGAATGGTTAGTGTTCATTTCTATGAACATGGAGGATTATATAGAAAAGAAAGTCATAAGAAATGTTCATATTCGTGAAATTTAAAACTATATAACTTGTTAAATTCATTTTTGATTATGAAGTAGAATATGAATTTGAGATTTGGCAACGCCTCGTCGCCCTCTGTGACGTACACACGTTCTCAGAGAGAGAGAGAGAGAGAGAGAGAGAGAGAGAGAGTTTCCTTTCGATTTTAGTGACTCATATTTCCTTAGTTTCTTTCATTTCAATTCTCTTTGTGTTATTTTTCTTCTTCGCGATCTATAGGCCTATATGCCATTCGAATTAGCTTTTTCTTTTCTTCCTTCTGTAATTTAAATTTCATGAAGTGTCCTATACATTCTTGTAGTATTATTTAATAATTGATAATTAATTAATTACCTTTGTATTGTTGTTTTGTTTCTCCATTAATGCAATTTATTGCATTAGGCTTATGCATTTAAACATGACTTTTAATAATATATATATATATATATATATATATATATAATATTACATTGTGTGTGAATCATCAGCCATTATTAGTATACACACACACAATTCATATTCAGCACTTATCTAAGTTAGAAGAATTTTTCTAAAAGAGGCTTTATTATTATTATTATTATTATTATTATTATTATTATTATTATTAGCTAAGCTACAACCCTAGTTTGTAAAGCAGGATGCAATAAGCCTAGGGACTCCAACAGGGAAAATTGCCCAGTGAGGAAAGGAAACAAGGTAAAATGAAATATTTTAAAACCAGTAACAGAATGAGAATAAATATTTCTTACATAATCTATAAAAGACTTTATAATCTTTACACAATTGTTGATATTTTACACAAATTGTGTAAATATATAAACACTTTTGTATTTTTGTGTTTCTTTTCTATTATAATAATTTGTATTTACTTAGTTTCCATTATTTTAATTCTTTTTGTTTACTTCTTCGTTTATTTTTTATTATTTACTTTATATTTCATGATATGTACTATATATTTCATAATTAATTACCTTTGAATTGGTGTCCACCGCAGGACAAAGGCCTCAGACATGTCCTTCCACTGTGTCTGTTTATGGTGTTTCTATGCCAGTTTACACCCGCAAACTTTCTTAATTCATCAATCCATCGTCTTCTCTTCCATTCCCCCTGCTTCTTTTACAATCTCTAGGAACCTATTCTGGTATTCTTAATGTCCAATAAACACATTAAATATATATAATTCTCTTATGCAAACCATAATGGAATTCAGTAAATATATCAATTGTCTTTTCTTCCTTACAGCATTTTGTCGATATATTTACATAAATAACATATTCATCATGATGTCTTTTTTACGATTTTTTTGTTTTTGTTTTTCTCTCCAAATTTTTATGAGATATTTTTAGGTCTTCTCCTGTTCCCGTAGTTATTTAAAGAAAGGATATCTTATTGGTAAGCGTAATAAAGGTTTATGTTGATTAAAATTAAACCATTTATTGCTCGTTAATTCTAATTTTAATCTTGAAGTAGAATATTGTTTTGATATTTGGCACCATGTGGCAATTGTTTTCGTCTAAGCACCCAGAATCTCTCTCTCTCTCTCTCTCTCTCTCTCTCTCTCTCTCAATTATTCTTCCATCCTTTATCCATATTTCGCTTATATTTTAAGGTGCTATTGCCCTGACATTTAGTTAAAAAAAACATATTTTGGAGAAAAAAAATTGAGGAAATATATACTTAAGGTATCAAAACGTCGAGAAATAAACTTGTATATACAAGGTTTCAAATCTAAGGTAAAGAGAGAGAGAGAGAGAGAGAGAGAGAGAGAGAGAGAGCTGATTCTCTTTGCGTCCTTATTTCCTATTAGTTATAATTATCTTATTGTTTTCCTTCCTGCGTTAATTCTATTATTTCATGACACAATTGTTGATATTTCATTGTTTCCTTTCAATTAATATTATTCAAATATACTTTGAGTGTTTCTTCTTCTTCTTCTTCTTCTTCTTGTCTTGGATTAGAGTTCTCTTGCTTGAGGGTACAATCGGGCACACTATTCTGTCTTATTTCTCTTCCTCTTTTTTTATTTAGTTTTTATAGTTTATATATGAAAGATTTATTTTAATGTTGTTACTATTCTTAAGATATTACATTCCAATTGTTCATTATCTCTCTTGTAGTTTATTTATTTCCTTATTTCCTCTCCTCACTGGGCTATTTTTCCCTGTTGGAGTCGTTGGTTTATAGCATCTTGCTTTTCCAACTAGGGTTGTAGCTTGGGGTTTGCTGTGAGTGACCAGACGTATCATTATATTATTATTATTATTATTATTATTGGCCTAGCTGGATAATTTGGCTTATGAGTTTTAATAGTTCCATACATATATGGCAATGTTGGTGATATTGTGCAAACCTTTTTTATTAGATCTTCGTTCCCTTTTTAGTAACTCACTTTTTTGTTGTAATTACTATTCACAAACTCAATTGGTATATACATATATATGTATATATATATATATATATATATATGTACACACACACACATATATATATATATTGAAAAAGAGAATTATATATATATATATATATAAATACACACACACATATATATATATATATATAAATACACACACATATATATATATATATACAAACACACACACATATATATATATATATAAAAAACACACATATATATATATATATATGAATTTATATATATATATATATATACATATATTATTATTATTATTAACAGCTAAGCTACAACCCCAGTTGGAAAAGCAAGATGCTATAAGCCCAAGGACTCCAACAAGGAAAAAATCACCCAGTGAGGAAAAGAAATAAGGAAATAAAGAAACGATATAAGAAGTAATGAAAAATTAAATTTTTTTTAAAAACATTAACATTAAAACAGATATTTGATATATAAACTATAAAAGGACTTATGTAAGTCTGTTCAACATTTAACATTTGCTGCAACTCTGAACTTTTGAAGTTCTTCTGATTCAACTACCCGATTAGGAAGATCATTCCACAACTTGGTCACAGCTGGAATAAAACTTCTAGAATACTGTGTAGTATTTAGCCTCATGATGGAGAAGGCCTGGCTATTAGAATTAACTGCATGTCTAGTATTACGAACAGGATGGAACTGTCCAGGGAGATCTGAATGTAAAGGATGGTCAGAATTATGAAAAATCTTATTCAACAGATATATATAATATATATATATATTACACACGTTTATATATAAACAGTATATATATATATATATATACACACGTTTATATATATTACAGTATATATATATATATATATATACGTGTATATATATGTATAGCCTTATTACTAAATTGTATATACAAATTTTCAAATTTTTAGTATCCATAAATGAGAGAGAGAGGGAGAGAGAGAGAGAGAGAGAGACATATACTTATAAGCATTTCTTTACTATGGTCTTTCTATGCCAGTCGACACCCGCAAACTTTCTCAGTTCGACAATCCATCGTCTTCTCTTCCTTCTGCTTCTTTTATAATGTTAGGAACCCATTTTCTTATTCTTGATGTCCGTTATCTGTTATTCTCATTATATGTCCTACCCATATATATATATATATATATATATATATGTAAAGACATCGTCTTACCCGCCGTGTTTCCTCCTCCTGAACTCTTTTCAGTATATTGTAACTTTATCATTTACTCCACAAATTGAATTTTTGTATATCGACGTTGCGCTCTTTAAGAGCTTTATTTTAATGTATAATAATGTATATTTCATGAGGCTACCGCCATGATATTTATAACTTATATTCGAATGAAAACACAAATGATTTTGGCAGTTGGGAGAAGTTTCTCTGTAATATAGTGACCGTTGCTTGTTCAGTAAATTGTCACTCTCTCTCTCTCTCTCTCTCTCCTCTCTCTCTCTCTCTCTCTCTCTGCTCGTCTTGTCCTCACAATATATATATTGTTTTCGTGTATAAACTTGTGGCTCATGTACGATCACTCCAACATCTTCGTATGTAAAATTTTATCGTTCCATCAATTTTTGTTGTTGTTGTTGGGGATGTGATATTTCTTTTCGTATATCCTATGGTAAACATTAATTCATCTTTAGATTTGAATGAGCTGAACCGAATGCCCTTTACATAAGAAAACACACGCCTAAGTATTTATATAGAATCATCCGGTATATTATGAATAAATGATATATGTTTATTCCAAAGCAGGACTAAATCCATGGCACTTTAAAGTAAACTTACTCTTTTATACGGCATAATGACTGGATAA
>NW_027171184.1:150000-167737 GCF_036898095.1 Palaemon carinicauda
ATTTGGTGTTATGGCTTATAAAACATTAATAAGCCATTATAAAGGCAATGGTAAGTCTTAAAATATAATATGATTAGCCATTTAAGGATATTCCAATCTAGAGACAGTTATATCTAGGTAAAAACATTAAAAAAATCGAGTTTTGTTGTTAGCAGACGAATTTATTTTGGGAAACGAAACTAAATTATTAAGATAAAATATGACTAATTGTCTAATTGCATTTTTTAAACTTAATTTTCATTTTTTTAGAGATTGGTTGTCTATTCTAATAAATGGTTTATCGATATTTATTATTCATAATAGGCTTGTGATCTCAAAAAAATTCATGGACACAGTGATGGTATGGCCACCTGTTGACTGTAAAAGTAACTAAAATATTGCAAAAAAAATTAATACTAGTTGCAACTTTGTATATCAAAGAGGCTATTTTATGCAAGACATACACTATTTAATCATTGCAATGTAAGACGAATATATTAAGAAATAATATTACTTTTCTTTGGAGTAATAATGTATGCAATTACTAAGATGAAAACTATTTAAAAATTGAATTTAAAAAAACTATTAGTAACTTTTGTTTCTGAGAGTATTCATTAAAATACCTATTGTCTTAAGTTTCAAATTTCTTTATATAAAATATATTTTATGTATAATAATAATACAAAATATATTTATTTCACGTAATAAAATGTCCTTAGATATTAATAATTATCTATTTGATTGTAAAATTAGAAATCTTAAAGGTGTTTTGCTAATCATATTTGGTAAAATAGATAGCAGAGGGAATTCTGAAACAGAGTTAGCAACTTGTGTTACCAGAAGAAATGAGCGAAATACCTTCAAGAATTTTAATTTCACAATCAAATAGGACTTTGATGATATCTAAAAGAATTTATAATCTTATATAGATATATTGTATATGAATTCTGTGCATAAAATATATTTTATCTATAGGAATTTTAAAACTTAAACAATAGCTCTTTTAATGAATAATATGGGCAAGGTTGGAGTTGCTAGAAGTGGCTAGTAAATTTTCTATTTTAGTTTTTTTCTCAGTATTAATCTTCATAATTGGATATATTATAACTCCAGTTAAAAGTAATTTTATTTTTTAATATATTCGTCCTATATTGCAATGATAGTATAGTGCATGTCTTGCACAAAATACCTTTTTTTGGATATACAAAGTTGCCATATAGTATCAAATATGCGTCTACATAAATAGTTACTTCTACTGCCAATAGGTGTCCATACCATCGCCGTGTCCATGAATTTCTTGAGATTACGAACCTATAATGAATAATAAATATCGATAGATAATAAAATAGAATATAGGAACATCAGTATCAAAATTAAAGCTGGAATTTGCATGATAGAATGGGCCAATTTGTAAGATATTGTTTTCTTAATTTAGTTTTGTTTCCCTAAATTAATTCGTCTGCTAATAATAAATCTCTATTTTTAAGGTTTTCATCTATATATAGCTATCTCTAGGATGGAATATCCTTTAATGATTAAATTTATTAAATTCTAAGACTTAAAATTGCCTTTAAAATGGTATATTAATGTTTTATAAGCCATAACACCAAATTCATTTTTTGCCACGTTACCAAACTAGATGACTAAAAACCCTTCAAGATTTCTAATTTTACAGTCAAAGAAAACATGAATTGGATCTAATGCACTTTATTTCTTAAATATAATTGTATTTTGTAGCATTATTTTATAAAATATATATTTTATATGGAAGAATTTTAAAGCTCAGACAATAGTTCTTTTTTTTTAATGAAGGATCCTTGCCAAGAGAAAATTTGGCATCAGTCTCTTCTAATATATTTGTATTATCAATTTATATATATATATATATATATATATGTATATATATATGTATATATATATATATATATATATACATATATATTAAGAATTGAATATATTCCTCCAAATAAAAATAATTTACTTATTTTAATATATTCGTCCCGTATTATTATTATTATTATTATTATTATTATTATTATTATTATTAGCTAAGCTACAACCCTAGTTGGAAAAGCAGGATGCTATAAGGCATATATGGGCTCCAACAGGGATAAAAGCCAAGTGAGTAAAGGAAATAAGGAAATAGATAGCATAGTATGCTCGTGTGTACCTTCAAGCAAGGGAACCCCGTCTTGGATTAGAGTTCTCTTGCTTGAGGATACACTCGAACACACTATTCTACCTTATTTCTTTTCCTCTTATTTTTTCTTAAGTTTTTAGTTTATACAAGAAATATCTTTTCTATTTTTTTTACTGTTCTTGATGTATTTTATTTCAATTGTCCATTACTTCTCTTTTAGTTTATTCATTTCCTTTCCTCACTGGGCTATTTTTTCCTGTTGGAGCCCCTGGGCTTATAGCATCCTGCTTTTCCAACTACGGTTGTAGCTTAGCCAATAATAATAATAATAATAATAATAATAATAATAATAATAATATTAATCTGGTTAGTCAAAGTCCCAGTAGCACTCTAGTAGTAGTATCTCGACGGGTGGCAGGTACCTTGGCCAACCTACTACCTGCTGTGAAATAATGCCAGATTTAGATTTCTATCTAGACAGCATTTTGCATTACTGAATATTCGTTGGTTATTAATTATATTAAATTTGAAGGCCATGCCATTCATTTACAATTGAAATCCAGTGTTTTATACGTCAGAATGAAAGGCTAATATTGAAGCTGTAACGACAAATTTAATATTAATGGAATGAAATATGATATATTAAAGATATTCATAATATATCATTGTGATTTACGAAAGTATATGATAGATAAATGGTTTAAAACAAGGTCTATAGACCTTGGTTTAAAATACAGTTCCCTTTGTGGCTAGCAAGGCCGTTGGAACGTTCCCGTCGTGGCTCGCAAGGCTGTTGGAACGTTCCCTTCGTGGCTCGCAAGGCTGTTGGAACGTTCCCTTCGTGGCTCGCAAGGCTGTTGGAACGTTCCCTTCGTGGCTCGCAAGGCTGTTGGAACGGTCTCTTCGTGGCTCGCAAGGCTGTTGGAACGTTGACAAAAAATGTAAACAAAGTCACGTGACCTAATTCGTGGTGATATTGTGCGGCAAGTTTCGTTCAAGAAAACCGTGTCTCTCCTGCTACAATTAACTTATTGTAAGTATTTTCACGCAATTAATTGTTTTTAAACATCCAATGGATAAAATAACATCTTGGTGTACTGTCTAAGACGTACTATTTGGTATTTGCTGGCAAAGACAAGACTACTCGAGAATCAGTCTCTTGGTAAGTTGGTACGTGATTGTCTACAATTGTGTAACAAAGTTGGCTGTTGTGTTTCTACTGATGGCTGGTATAAGCTAAGGCTATCCCAGAAGAATGCCATTGTAAATTAAATTACTGGACTAATTATAAATAATTACTTTTCTTTATAAATATGACGTAACAAGACTAGCCAACATGGCCACCTGTCATCTCTTTGGCCACCCTACCGTACATTTAAATTGCTCTTGCTGTGGTCTCGTTTATATTTCTGAAGTAGAAGAATCCATGTTAAAGTAGATTTATTCAACCTACATTATTTTCATATCTAAAATAACCTTAATGACTTATTTTTCGTAATTGTAGTAGCAGTATACTGTAGACTTGGTATTAGCCTTACTTAAGGTTTCCAAATTGTGATGAATGGGTTATGCACAGTAAAGGTTTAAAGGCCGCTCATGAATGGTAGAGGCAAGGGACAGTGAAATTGCCCTAGACTAGAGACTGACCATTTATGCATATGAACTGTGCCCAAGGTAGGACGAAGGGGGCCAGGCAATGGCTGCTGATGACCTAGCAATTAAACATATAGGCTCCCCCCAATCCCCCATCCTTAGCTCACAAGTATGGTGAGGTTGCAGCGACCAAAGGAACTAACGAGTTTGAGCGGGACGCAAACCCCAGTCTGGCATTCACCAGTCAGCGACGTTACTCCATCGGCCACCACAACCCTAAGCCTTTTCTAATTACCTAAATAGTTTATTGATGAATTTTACCTTTAGTATTTACCTTTAGTGTGGTCATATGGTACCTGAATAGGGTAATTTGCCTTATACTAAAGCTTAACTTGGTATAGGTGGGCAAAGCCTACCCAGAAAATAAGTTGGGATTACCCTATACTTGTTAGGCGGTTGAGGTTATAATAGGTTTTGCTTCCCTGCACTTTACAGGTTATTGTGGATTCCACGCTATTTCTTTATCCCTAAACCAGCCATAGTTTAAGCAGCAAATTTATCCTCATTCCTTATCTGCTCCTACTTTCTCAAGTCTTCTGCCATATCCCTGCTCCTATTTCCTGCATTCTTGCTTTCCATTCTCTTCGGGTTCAGGGACGAGGCATAGCCTCTGCAATAGCTCGTACTATTATCTAACTATTTTGAGTTTACTTTCTTTTATGCTGCTTTGTCATTTTCTCTACATCAGGTATAATATTCATTTTGTATTTTCTAAATTTATTTCACTTAATAAAAATGAACCTATTATTTTTTTTTAGGTCTTTCTCTTAGGGTTGCGGAAGCTCGGTTATTTCATTCCTTTTATATATTCCTGGCAAAAAACAAATAATGGTTTAAATGACCTTCAATTCTCATTGCTAGACTATAGAGGCCAAATTTTGTGAATACGACGGTAATGGGTAATCCCCTATCCCCAGTACTCAGTAACCTTTACATGGAATTTTTCAATATTAATCTTACCCGATGATCATGTAGCTGCAACTCTGTTGCCCGACAGAAAAAACCTAAGGTCGGGATACGCCAGCGATCGCTATACAGGTGGGGGTGTACAACAACAGCGCCATCTGTCGAGTAGGTACTCAGGTACTTCTTGTCAACAAGAACCAATTTTTCCTCTGTCGTGCCACCGGCAAGACCTACTTGGATACGCTGTTGTTTCTGGAGTTGATTTCACGCTTTTTGGTGATGTATTCTCTCTAGATATTAGCTTTCGCTGTACAGGAGTTATTATCATTAACTTATCAAGCTTTTTTGATTAGTTTTGGATTAATTGTTGACGACTTTGATAGATTTTGGATTCCCCCCTTGGCTAATTCAAGATGTCTGACCATTCTCAAGTCCCTAAGTACAGGCAGTGTAGCGCTAGGGACTGTTCTAGGCGTCTTCCGAAGGCCTCTATAGATCCTCACACCGTTTGTTCCAATTGTAGGGGTAAATCCTGTCAATTGGAAGATCGATGTGAGGAATGCGCTGGGCCTTCGGAATTCGATTTTAATGAATTCCTTAAGAATGCACGTAGGCTAGAGAAGGATAGGATCAGGAGGAGTTCGTCTCGCTCTTTTGATTTTTCCTCTCCCCATGCCCCTCAACCTATTCCTTCCCCTGTAGTGGTGACTCCCGACCCTGCTACTAGTGCTCAACCCTCGATGGCGGACATGATGCGTGCCATTCAGGCTCTTGGTGACAGAGTGGAGTCATTAGCTAATGACCGGAATCAACTTTTGGCCGATGTCAGAGTTGAAAGAGAAAAGTGCAGTGGGAAGTGTAGTGAGTGCAAGTGCGGTGAAAAGTGTCAGTGTCAGTGTTACGCATGAGGGTGCATCTGTTCGTGCCAGTCGTCCTCCCAGTCCGGGACCTCTTGCAAGCTCCCAAGCCCAGGGGAGAAGCAATGTCGAAGGACCAAAGGGTTCGACAGGCCTTGATCAGCGTACGGATGTACCCTCAGTGGTTGCGGACGTATCTTGCAGAGATCGTCCCATCCACAAACAGACGAGTGAGCCCATTCATTCCTCGTCTGTGGAAGAAGTTTCTAGGAAGAAACGTTGGACCAAGGTCTCACGACCTCTCAAGCGCAAGGTCCCTTCCGAGCGAGTCCAACGGCCCAGGTGTAGCCACTGGGTCAGTTCGGACTCGCCGCAGTCTTCCGAAGACTGCACACCTCCCAAGAGAGGTAGAGTGGTTCCGCAGCAGGCAATCACTCCGTCTGTTGCCGCACCAACCACGGTAGACCCTAAGTGGTCTATGCTGCAGACTATGCAGTCTCAGCTTGCTTCCTTCATGCAGGAGTATCGTGCTGAGAAGGTTGACACTGCACCTGTTAACCTACAACCTGCCACAGTTGTGCGCTCAGCAGATACTGTGGCTGCCTGCTCCCACACTCCGCCTGTGAGAGCTCCACCACCGATGCGCAGTCGACCCTGCCAGACGCATGTTGACGTTAGCCGACATGCGGCACCTTCCGTTGACATGCGTGAGCTACCGCATCAGCAGTGGGAAGGTGCTGTCAAGCTGCCGTGTTTTGACGCAATGCGGCAGTCTCCGCAACCCACGGCAGTCCCTCCCACGCACCAGCACTCCGCTTTTGTTGTTGCCAGCTCTCAGACTGACCAGCAGCGGCATGATGTTGGATCCAGTGCAGCTACGCATGCACCCGTGCTGCCGGATTCAGCCGTTCAGCTTTCTTCTCCACCTTTGCCGCTTCCTCCTCAGCATTCGGATGAAGGAGTATCTGATGACGACGAAGCTGCGCATTTGGACGATCCGCACTCCGACATAGAAGAACCCAAGTCTACGCCTCCCTCCTTAGACTTTAGGAAAGTCCTTGCCCTGTTTAGGGAGTTGTATCCGGACCAGTTTGTGTCTGCAACCCCGCGCTCACCTCCCTCTGAGTTTGCTTTAGGCATGCAGTCAGCAGCTCCTGCCTTTACGAAACTCGTACTCGCGCGCTCATCCAAGAGAGCTTTAAGGGTACTGGGAGAGTGGTTGCAGTCCAAGAAGCAACTGGGGAAGACAGCCTTCATCTTTCCACCTACCAAGCTTGCTTCCAAATCTAGCGTCTGGTATGCCACGGGAGAGGAACCCGGCTTGGGAGTTCCTGCCTCTGCTCAGGGCGACTTCTCAAGTCTGGTTGACTCTCCCCGCAGGCTGGCTATGAGACGCTCCAAGATTTGCTGGACCTTTTCGGACATGGACCATCTGTTGAAGGGAGTTTTTCGTGCTTTTGAGATCTTCAACTTCCTGGACTGGTGTTTGGGAGCGTTAAGCAGAAAGACCTCCCCTTCGGATAAGGACTCTGCCATGCTTATCATGTCATGCATGGACAAAGCCATTCGGGATGGGTCTGGCGAGCTTGCGGCTTCGTACGTGTCCGGAGTGCTTAAGAAGCGAGATCACCTTTGCTCCTTCTTGTCTGCGGGGATCACACCATGCCAGAAGTCGGAGTTGATGTTTGCTCCGCTTTCCAAGTGTCTCTTTCCGGAAGAGCTGATCAAGGGGATTGCTGCCTCGTTGATCCAGAAGGATACCCATGACCTGGTGGCATCTTCCGCACGTAAAGTCACAGCTTTACCTTCCGTGCCTAGACCTAGGATGGACACACCAGCGTCTAGGTTCATCCCGCCCTTTCGTGGCAGAACCTCCAGCAGAGGAGGTACCCGTGCCGACAGTCAACGTGGCAAAAAGAAGAAGGGTTCCAAGTCCTCAAAAGGCAGAATCTGACTGCCTACCTCTCCAGACAGCAGTGGGAGCCAGGCTCAAGAACTACTGGCAGGCTTGGGAGAACAGAGGTGCAGACGCTCAGTCTGTGAAGTTGCTAAGAGAGGGGTACAAGATTCCATTCTTGCGCAAGCCCCCTCTAGCAACTACTCCCATCAACCTCTCTCCCAACTACAAAGAGGAGGACAAGAGGCTAGCTTTACAGCAAGAGGTGTCTCTCTTGCTACAAAAGGGAGCGGTAGTCATAGTCCGGGACCATCAATCCCCGGGCTTCTACAACCGTCTCTTCTTGGTAGCGAAGAAGACAGGAGGGTGGAGACCGGTGCTGGACGTCAGTGCTCTCAATGCTTTTGTCACCAAGCAGACGTTCACCATGGAGACGACGAAGTCGGTGCTAGCATCGGTCAGGAAGGAAGACTGGATGGTCTCGTTGGACCTAAAAGACGCGTACTTTCACGTCCCCGTCCATCCAGACTCCCAACCTTTCCTAAGGTTCGTCTTTGGAAAGGTCGTTTACCAGTTCCAAGCCCTGTGCTTTGGCCTAAGCACGGCACCTCTAGTGTTTACCAAACTGATGAGGAATATTGCCAAATTCCTGCATTTGGCAGACATCAGAGCCTCCCTCTATTTGGACGACTGGCTTTTAAGAGCTCCGTCAAGTCGTCGCTGTCTGGAGAATCTCAAATGGACTATGGATCTGACCAAGGAATTGGGTCTCCTGGTCAATATAGAGAAGTCCCAACTCGTCCCATCCCAAACTATTGTCTATCTAGGTATGGAGATTCAGAGTCGAGCTTTTCGGGCTTTTCCGTCGGCCCCCAGAATCAGTCAAGCCCAAGAATGCATCCAGAGCATGCTGAGAAGGAACCGATGTTCAGTCAGGCAGTGGATGAGTCTAACAGGGACGCTTTCATCGCTGGCCCAGTTCATCGCGTTAGGGAGACTCCACCTCCGCCCCCTTCAGTATCATCTAGCTGCTCACTGGAGAAAGGACATGACGCTAGAAGCGGTCTCAGTTCCTATATCCGAAGAGATGAAGCCTGCGCTGACGTGGTGGAAGAACAGCATTCTTCTCAAGGAAGGTCTACCATTGGCTGTTCAGACCCCCGACCACCTTCTCTTCTCGGACGCATCGGACACGGGCTGGGGTGCGACACTGGACGGACGGGAATGCTCGGGCACGTGGAATCCGGATCAAAGAACACTTCACATCAACTGCAAGGAGCTATTGGCAGTTCATCTGGCCTTGAGAAGCTTCAAGTCCCTCCTTCTAGGCAAGGTGGTGGAGGTGAACTCCGACAACACTACAGCCTTGGCGTACATCTCCAAGCAAGGAGGGACTCATTCGAGGAAGTTTTTCGAGATCGCAAGGGACCTCCTCACCTGGTCAAGAGATCGAAAGATATCGCTGGTAACGAGGTTCATTCAAGGCGACATGAATGTCATGGCAGACCGCCTCAGCCGGAAGGGTCAGGTCATCCCCACAGAGTGGACCCTTCACAAGAATGTTTGCAGCAGACTATGGGCCCTGTGGGGTCAGCCCACCATAGATCTGTTCGCTACCTCGATGACCAAGAGGCTCCCAAATTTTTGCTCACCGATTCCGGACCCAGCAGCAGTTCACGTAGATGCCTTTCTTCTAGATTGGTCCCATCTAGACCTGTATGCGTTCCCTCCGTTCAAGATTGTCAACAAGGTACTGCAGAAGTTCGCCTCACGAAGGGACACGGTTGACGTTGGTTGCTCCCCTCTGGCCCGCGAGAGAATGGTTCACCGAGGTACTGCAATGGCTAGTGGACGTTCCCAGGACTCTTCCTCTAAGAGTGGACCTTCTGCGTCAGCCGCACGTAAAGAAGGTACACCCAAGCCTCCACGCTCTTCGTCTGACTGCCTTCAGACTATCGAAAGACTCTCAAGAGCTAGAGGCTTTTCGAAGGAGGCAGCCAGAGCGATTGCCAGAGCAAGGAGGACATCCACTCTCAAGGTCTACCAGTCAAAATGGGAAGTCTTCCGAAGCTGGTGCAAGGCGAATTCAGTTTCCTCAACCAGTACCTCTGTAACGCAGATAGCTGACTTCCTTTTACATCTAAGGAATGTAAGATCCCTTTCAGCTCCTACGATCAAAGGTTACAGAAGCATGTTGGCAGCAGTCTTCCGCCACAGAGGCTTAGATCTTTCCACCAACAAAGATCTACAGGACCTCCTTAAGTCTTTTGAGACCTCAAAGGAGCGTCGGTTAGCCACACCAGGTTGGAACCTAGACGTGGTTTTAAGGTTCCTGATGTCAGCAAGGTTCGAACCGCTTCAATCAGCCTCTTTTAAAGATCTCACTTTGAAGACTCTTTTCCTTGTTTGCTTAGCAACAGCTAAAAGAGTCAGTGAGATTCACGCCTTCAGCAGGAACATAGGTTTTACATCTGAAACGGCTACATGTTCCTTACAGCTTGGTTTTTTAGCTAAAAACGAGCTTCCTTCTCGTCCTTGGCCCAAGTCGTTCGAGATCCCAAGCCTGTCCAACTTGGTTGGAAACGAACAAGAGAGAGTACTTTGCCCAGTAAGAGCTCTTAAGTACTATTTAAGACGTACAAAGCCATTACGAGGACAATCAGAAGCTTTATGGTGTTCTATTAAGAAACCTGCTTTACCGATGTCTAAGAACGCAGTTTCTTATTACATCAGGCTTTTGATTAGAGAGGCCCATTCTCATCTGAAGGAGAAAGACCATGCTTTGCTGAAGGTAAGGACACATGAAGTTAGAGCTGTCGCTACTTCAGTGGCCTTCAAACAGAACCGTTCTCTGCAGAGTGTAATGGATGCAACCTATTGGAGAAGCAAGTCAGTGTTCGCATCATTTTACCTTAAAGATGTCCAGTCTCTTTACGAGAACTGCTACACCCTGGGACCATTCGTAGCAGCGAGTGCAGTAGTAGGTGAGGGCTCAACCACTACATTCCCATAATCCCATAACCTTTTTTAATCTTTCTCTTGAAATGCTTTTTATTGTTGTTTTTGGGTTGTACGGAAGGCTAAGAAGCCTTTCGCATCCTGGTTGATTTGGCGGGTGGTCAAATTCTTTCTTGAGAAGCGCCTAGATTAGAGGTTGTGATGAGGTCCTTTAGTATGGGTTGCAGCCCTTCATACTTCAGCACCTAGGAGTCGCTCAGCATCCTAAGAGGATCGCTAGGCTCAGTAAGGAAGACGTACTTAAAAAGGCAGAGTAATGGTTCAAGTCGACTTCCTTACCAGGTACTTATTTATTTTATGTTTGTTATTTTGAATAACTGCTAAAATGAAATACGGGATACTTAGCTTCTAATGTTAACATGTATGCTGGTCTCCACCCACCCCCTTGGGTGTGAATCAGCTACATAATCATCGGGTAAGATTAATATTGAAAAATGTTATTTTCCTTAGTAAAATAAATTTTTGAATATACTTACCCGATGATCATAAATTTAAGGACCCTCCCTTCCTCCCCATAGAGACCCAGTGGACCGAGGAGAAAATTGGTTCTTGTTGACAAGAAGTACCTGAGTACCTACTCGACAGATGGCGCTGTTGTTGTACACCCCCACCTGTATAGCGATCGCTGGCGTATCCCGACCTTAGGTTTTTTCTGTCGGGCAACAGAGTTGCAGCTACATGATCATCGGGTAAGTATATTCAAAAATTTATTTTACTAAGGAAAATAACATTTTTCGAAGTTAAACTGTTACCAGCGATTTTGCCTAAAGGGGTTTTTTGGTTTCGTTATGTTGACGATATTTTTTGGGTTTGGCCTACATATGAGAATCTAAATATTTTTTTGGAAAAGTTAAATAGTTTAGTATACTCCATAAAAGTCACTATTGAAGAAGAGAATAATTGTAAATTGCCATTTTTAGATGTTTTAGTGCATAGAAATAATAGAAGATTTGTTTTTGATATTTACAGGAAAGCAAGTACTAAAATGGCTTCCATATTAATATTCGGGCACTCCCCAAGAAGAGTGGGAAGACCCAGGCCTACATGGCTGAGGACTATGAAGCATGAAGTGGGATGGGAGATGATGAATGGGTAAGTATTGATTTAAAAGGTCAAAATAGAGACGACTGGCGAAATCTAACCGAGGCCCTTTGTGTCAATAGGCGTAGGAGGAGATGATGATGACTATATTCTGGGGATATTATGTATATACATAAACAAATTTGACACATAGGCTATGTTACACGAGTTCTGTGTTAGCAGTCCTATGAGTGGCCATCAATGCTTTTAATGTATAATCTTATTATTGGTGAATAACCTTCCAGTGTTAGTCATTGGAAAACTTATGTACAAAGACTGGCTTACTGCACTGACATTTTATTTTTCTTATCATTGCTTTCTTTTTTTCAATTCAATAGATTTTACTTGTTTCCAGAAGTATTCCATGACATGCTTATCCATGAATTAAATTATTTTCAGATCATGAAAGTTTGCTGCAGTAAGTCGAGCTACTGAACAGCAAGTACACTAATAGAGAACGCACCAAGAAACCGCATGACATAAATGCAAAAACCAAGTTCTCTAGGATTACATTATATCAATTTCAAGGTAAGAGACAAGGATTATTTTTCATTTAATTGTAAAAAACGCCCCTTTTAAAAAGTAACAAAGGAGGAAGCTATAGTCCATTTCTTTTAGCGAATGATATTTGCACCGACTCGCAACGGTGCCCTTTTAGCTTGGAAAAGTTTCCTGATCGCTGATTGGTTTGACAAGATCATTCTAACCAATCAGCGATCAGGAAACTTTTCCGAGCTATAAGGGCACCGCCGCGAGTCGGTGCAAATATGCATCGCTAAAAGAAATGGACTATAGTACCTGGGTTAGAGGTCTGATCATGGAAAATTATCCACATCGTCAATGCACAGTAAATCATATTTGAACTAGTTATTAGAAAAAAAAATATTGTATCTCTCTCTCTCTCTCCCCTCCTCCTCCTCCTCCTCCTCCTCCTCCTCCTCCTCCACCACCAATCAATCATAACCCCTAAATGAGGTACAAAAAACTAAGTCAAATTTAAATTCAACATTGTTTAGTTTCTTCCAATTTTTTTTTTTTTTTTTTTCATATTTTTGATAATTTTTTTTAGAAAATTCTGGCATTTTCCAAGAGAATGAGACTAACCTGACCCCTTTCTGACAAAAATTAAGGCTGTTCGAGCAATTTAAAAAAATATATATATACTGCAAAATGTGCTGGGGAAAAAAAACCCCCTGGGGGTTAAGGGTTGGAAATTTCTAAATAGCCTGGGGGTAAAAGGGTTAATATTACTATTACTAGCTAAGCTAGAACCCCAGCTGGAAAAGTAGGATGTTATAAGCCCAATGGTTCCAATAGGGAGAATAACCCAGTGAAGAAAGGAAATAAGGAAACGGATAGAATGGTGTGCCTCAGTGTTCCCCAAAGCAAGAGAACTCCAATCAAAGACAGTGAAACACCATGGTACAGAGGCTTTGGCACTACCCAAGACTAGAGAACAATGGTTTGATTTTGGAGTGGCCTAGAAGAGCTCCTTTCTCTTCTACCCTTAGTAAGTGGAAAGTAGCTACTGAACAATTACAATACAGAAATTAACCCTTTGAGCAAAGAAGAATTGTTTGTTTAGCTTAGTGTTGTCATGTGTATGAGTACCGAGGAGACTGTGGAAAGAATATTCCAAGCTATTCGGTGTACGTGTCGGCAAAGGAAAACTGAGCCGTAACCAGAACGAGATTCAATGTAGTACTGTCTGGCCAGTCAAAGGACCCTGTAACTCTCTAGTTAGTATGAACGGGTGGCTGGTGCCTTGGCCAACCTACTACCTGTAATATTAACAGTGAAAATTGGTATTTGTCACAAGTGCGTGTTGCTGAAATGAAAAAGAAATGTCACATACTGTATTTGGGACGAGGGGCAATTTTCAAAATCTTAAAAGTATGAGATAGAATTTTTGACTAAACCTTCATAGATTTCCACATTTTGATACTTTGTACCTGTAATAATGCAGTTGATGCATTTGAAATTTGCCTCTTAAGTTTTGCCTTTAATTGTATTTCCTGTGACATTTCATAACATTGCTTTTATTAGCTATTAACAACGACAACAACAAATGCAGCTGTTTTTAGTCCACTGCATGACAAAGGCCTCGCGCATATCAATGAGTTTTGCCAGTCGTCTTCACCACGCTGGCCACTGCGGTATAGGTGAGGGTGTGAGATTTTGTGTGATTGCTCACACCAAACCAACCAAGTAGGGGTGTCCCCCGACTAGCACAGCTTTGCTGATCATAGTGATATACAAACCTTTTCACCATGTGAATGTATGCCCACTCAGAAAGGGGTTAACTATTTAACCCTTTTACCCCCAAAGGACGTACTGGTACGTCTCACAAAAGCCATCCCTTTACCCCCATGAACATACCGGTACGTCCTTGCAAAAAAATGCTATAGAATTTTCTTTTTTTTCATATTTTTGATAATTTTTCGAGAAAATTCAGGCATTTTCCAAGAGAATGAGACCAACCTGACCTCTATGACGAAAATTAAGGCTGTTAGAGCAATTTAAAAAAGGTAAAAGGGTTAAGTACTGTTTATATAAATACAGTATCACATTTACGAAAACTATTCCAGCCATTTTTATAGCTGATGTAATCAGTGGAGGTTGAAACACATAATTTTCTTCCTGTCTTCTGGGAGAGACGTCATATCCGCTAAGCATCGCAAGACGAAACTGTTGTAAACAGAGAACCTACTGTATCCTATTGTGCTGCTTTATATTATTAAGGAAAGGTGGTTACCTTGACGAGCAGGTTTTTAATGTGGATGAGACCTGGTTATTTTGGCTGCATATGCCAAGCCTTAACTATATAAGGAGAGATTGACTTGATTCCTACAGCTGAAACCCTTGCTGGTGTATCAGGCAGAGGATCCAGGGGGTATAGTGTAAGAGACAACTGCCTGTCATCTAGAGATTTAACAAGAAGGCTCGAGTGATTGCTTTACACACCTTTATTTTACTAGAAGTCTGACAGTGTTATGTTTCCAAGGGTTTGTTTAAAAGTTTTAGTACTGGACAATGCTCCTGCTCACCTGCTCCCCTGCTCATTTGAGTCCATTGGCTAGCCGGACAGGAGTGGATCCCTCTCTCTGGTTACAGCTTAGTGAAGACTGAGCAGCCTGTCCCTGATATATCATATTCTTGTAAAATTTATATGAAATCCCAAGCAGACTGGAATGGGATTTTGCATGATCTTTTGTGCTTGAATTGGTCACAATTATATAATAGTGTAGATCCTGTTGTCCCTTTGAATGAGAATCTAGTCAACATAATTGATAGGCGTATCCCTTCTCGTGTGCTAAGGTACCGAATGAAGGACAAACCGTGGTTCAATGATGATTGTAGACGTGCTTATTTGGAGAAGCAGGAGGCCTCTCACCTTTGGAAGGGTAACAGATCAGATTTGACCTGGAACAACTATACTCAGCTTCGAGCTTTTGCTCAGAGAGTTTATGCCTCAACTGAAAAGGAGTACAATTTAATCATAAAAGAAACCCTCTCTGGTACAACTCAGGAACATAAATGGTGGTCTACCCTTAAATCTGCACTCTTTGGTGTAGATGCAACAGTTCCTCCTTTACTTAAACCAGATGGCTCAGTCACTCACTGTCCAAAGGAAAAGGCAACCCTTTTGGCTGATGTTTTTGACAGTAAACAGAGTAATGAAAAACTTGAACTTCCTCATTCCTGTTTTCCTGAGGCTAAACTAACTAGTTTAGCTTTTCGATCTCGTGAGATTAAAGCTCTGTTGATGGACCTTGATGCTTATGGAAGTGTAGACCCTAATGGTATTTTTCCTTTGTTTATTATAAAGACAGCAGATTTCTTAGCTCCAAAGTTATCTGTTATTTTACGCAAGTTAGCAAGAAGAGGAGCTTTTAGCACTTGTTGGAGAATTGGTAATGTTACTCCTCTATGTAAATGTGTTTGTGGTAGCTCAAGTCCCACTGATTACCGCCCAATTTCCATAACTCCCATATTATCTAAAGTTTTTGAACGTCTTCTGGCAAAACGTCTTAATAGGTTTGCTGAAGGTAATCATCTATTCCCTAGTTTGCAATTTGGTTTTCGGAAAGGCCTTGGAGCATGTGATGCCCTTCTTACAATCTCCAATGCAGTACAGAAATCCCTTGATTGTGGTCGGGAAGTTCGTATGATTGGCCTTGATTTTAGTGCTGCCTTTGACCGTGTTAATCATGAGGCCCTTGTTTTCAAACTGAAGCAGTTGGGAGTGGGTGGGTCGTTTCTTAGCATTATTATTGATTTTTTAAGTAGTAGATCTCAAAGAGTTGTTGTTGATGGGCACCATAGTGAGTATAGGAATGTGATAGCCGGTGTTCCACAGGGTAGTGTTCTTGGCCCATTACTTTTCATACTATATACACATGACATGTGGTTTGGCCTAGAAAATAAGCTTGTTGCATATGCAGATGATGCTACTCTCTTTGCATCAATTCCATCCCCTGAATGTAGATCTGGGGTTGGTGAATCCCTTAATAGAGATTTAGCTAAAATTAGTGCATGGTGCAAATTATGGGGTATGAAGTTGAATCCTAACAAAACTCAAAGTATGATTGTAAGTAGGTCAAGGACGGTGGCTCCTCAACATCCGGATCTCTGTATTGATAATGTTTCTTTAAATTTGTATGACTCTTTCAAAATTTTAGGCGTGATTCTTGACAGCAAATTTACTTTTGAGAAACATATAAGGTCTGTGTCTTCTTCAATTGCACAAAAAATTGGCTTATTGAGAAAGTCTTTTAAGATATTCGGTGATCAATCTATTCTGAAGAAGTGTTTTAATTCTTTTATTCTACCTTGTTTTGAGTATTGTTCTCCTGTCTGGTCTTCAGCTGCTGATTCTCATCTTAATTTGTTGGACAGAAACTTACGGTCTATTAAATTTCTTATTCCTGATCTAGATATTAATCTCTGGCACCGTCGATCAATTAGTTCATTATGCATGTTGCATAAGATTTTTCATAACTCTGACCATCCTTTACATTCAGATCTCCCTGGACAATTCTATCCTGTTCGTAATACTAGGCAGGCAGTTAATTCTATTAGCCAGGCCTTCTCCATCATAAGACTCAATACTACGCAGTACTCTAGAAGTTTTATTCCAGCTGTTACCAAGTTGTGGAATGATCTTCCTAATCGGGTTGTTGAATCAGTAGAACTTCAAAAGTTCAAAGTTGGAGCAAATGCTTTTTTGTTGACCAGACGGACATGAGTCTTTTTATAGTTTATATATGACATTTTTGTTGTTGACGTTGTTAATAGTTTATATATGATATATCTCTTTTGACATTACTTTTTTTTAGAATGATTTATTGTTAATTTGTTCTCTTCAGTTATTTATTTCCTTATTTCCTTTCCTCACTGGGCTATTTTTCCCTATTGGAGCCCCTGGGCTTATAGCATCTTGCTTTTCCAATTAGGGTTGTAGCTTGGATAGTAATAATAATAATAATAATAATACACCAGGTAGTCTGGCCTTTTCTCTCCACATTCTTCTCTGCCCTCATGCACCTGACAATACTGAGATTACCAAACAATTCTTCTCTCCAGGGGGTTAACTACTGCACTGTTAATTGTTCAGTGGCCACTTTCCCTTGGTAAGGGTAGAAGAGACTCATTAGCTATCTTTAGTATCTCTTCTAGGAGAAGGACACTCCAAAATCAAACCATTGTTCTTTAGTCTTGGGTACTGCTATAGCCTTTGTACCAGTCTTCCACTGTTTCAGAATAGAGTTCTCTTGCTTGAGGGTACACTCGGTAACGCTATTCAATCTTTTTTCCTCTTCCTCTTAATTTTTTTAACTTTTTATAGTTTATATATGAAAGATCTATTTAATGTTGATGCTGTTCCTAGAATATTTTATTTTAGTTGTGCATTATTTCTCTTGTACTTTATTTCACATTTCCTTGTTTCCTCTCCTCACTGGGCTGTTTTTTGCTATTAGCTTCCAAGGGCTTATAGTATCCTGCTTTTCCAAGTAGGGTTGTAGCTTAACTAGTAATAATGATAATTATAATAATAATAATTATTTGGAGCATATGGACCAAGGTGTCATTGCTTTTTTGAATTCAAGCCCTACTGTTTTCAAAGGACATTTGCTAAGGGCTCAGAAGAAACTGACAGCAACAAGGAATGATTAAACTTGAGAAGTCATCTCACAAATTATTGTT